>NC_057797.1:576912429-576913215 GCF_018294505.1 Triticum aestivum
GACACCATTGGTGCCAACAGGGACGCCGTGGAGGATGAAAGGGGATGACACACATACAGCTGGAAAGGGCTCGGAGAGGATGACGGGGATCTGGCCGATCATGAGAGTGTGCGGATCGGCTGCCGTAGCGGACGATGAGCTGCCGGGCTCCATTCTGTGGAGACAGAAGGCTGGATTAGGGACAAGGCAAAAGTATCTGGGAGGGGAGGGAAGAAGGGCCAGATCCTGCGGTACCTGCAGTCGCGACTACGGTGGTCGTTCCGCTAGCAGCGGGCGCAGTGGACGGGATCACGACAGACCTCAACACAATGGTCTAGGGCAAGACAGTGGAAGCAGCGGTGTCTCCTTTTGGTGGATGGAGTTGGGAGGGAGTGAAGATGAGGAGGGAGGAGCCATCGTCGAGATATATAGGGGGCGGGGCAGCGGCGCATTGTGGCTGTGTGGGGAGGAGAGCAGCACGTCTCGATATGTGCACGTCGCGGAGCGGTTGGACCGAGTATGAAGCGTATCCGTCGTCAGAGCAGTGAGACCATTTGCGTGTGTCAGCGGTGGAGGCGACCAGGGGGGGTGTGAGGCGTGGTGATGGAGGGCTTAGGTAGGGTTTAGAGGCGATGATTATGGCTAGATGCTGGTCAGGGATAGGAGGGGGTGCGGCAGTGGTGTGGTAGCGCATGGCAGCGCGTGTGGCCGCGCAAGTTCGTTGGTTCCCAATGCGAGATGCTCGCCTGGTGCGGTCATCGGGGCGGCGCGTGGGGAGACAGGAGGCAGCGCGTTGGTGCCCGAATT
>NC_057797.1:576913608-576934032 GCF_018294505.1 Triticum aestivum
CGCGGCATCATGTGGCATGTATGGATCTTTTGTAGGATTTTGTTTGTCGGGGGACGCAACGCCTTCATCATTGTGCATGCTGCGAGACCGCGATGCATGCAGAGCTGACCGGCCGTGCAGCGATGCCGTGGACGCGAGGGGCGGTCGTATCGGTGCATGGAGTGGCTGATGGTGATGAGTGTAAGGCCCAAGTATGGACTCAGGACGTGGGAGCGAGGAGAAGGAGTAGGAAAAATAAGATTGGGGGAATCGGCTGCAGTGGGCAACGTCCATTTCTAGCTGGTCAAAAAGAAAAAAGATGAAACCCTTCAAAGTCAAGGGACCCCATTTTGAGAATTTCAAATTTGACTGGGCAGGAGGAGATCCAGATTTAAAAATTAGGTCATGCACCTTAATTGCGTGAAAATCTTGTTGAACGGAGAAGCAATGGTTTAAGGCTGATTCAACTAGAAGTTCATTAGGTCTGATAGATATTTGCATGAAGGTAATCCAAAAAGGATGAGCGTGGTGAGTGTAATGCACATGAGGTGGAAGCTGGATAAAGCAACTAGCATTTAACATACGGTAAAAGAAACTAATACCGGGCCATTTTCGTCTCACCTTAGGCGAAGCCAGAGTTGATGGCGCTTGTGGCAGTGATGCAAAGACGACCGGCGATGAAGAGGAAGACGTGGAACCAAGCGACGAGGGCATGGCTTTAGCACGAAGAAGGCATCGGGCACCACCCATGAGCATAGGCAAGGGGAAGCGGATCAGCATGCCCCTCTTGCGGTAGTCACCCATGGAGGCGATCAGTTTGGCTACGGCGAGCGAAGCAACGGTGAAGGAGAAGCAGGAGTCTCCGTCGGCAGTGGTGTTGAATTGGAGATAGGAGCCACCAAACAGGTGAGCAAGGACAAGGGCCATGGACGTGGCGTTGAGAGTGAATGGAAATTGGATGATTCGCGCGTACATTCGGCAGCCACAAGTTTGACTGCCAGGACAGGCGGTAATGTGGGAACGAAGCTGTGACCAAGCCATAGCTTCAAACTAAGACTCAGGTCGTCGGGGATTTGGAGCAGCTGGGCAAGCGTCATGCATGTCGCAGCAGAGCGCGGTGAAGGCGGGAATGAGGGCAGATTTCTAGCGAAAGAGAAGGAATAGTTGCGGTAGCGGAGAGTGGTTTGAGCAAGGATGATCTCTTCAACACGTGCAGAAGCGACGTGGAAACGAAAGACCAGGGGAGAGCATTGTGCGGCGAAGAAGTAAGCAGCAGAGCCACCCAGGACGGTCTGGAGCAGCGCGGCGACAACTATGGTGTCGAGGTGGCGGTTGGAGTAGCCGAAGGTGATGTAGAGCGGTGAGGCGAGGTGGAGGGCCGGGGTGGTGATGTCGAGGTGGAGGTAGTAGGAGCAATCATCTTAAAACTCCAAGCCCATGGCATTGCCGCAGCCCAGGAAGCAGCGGAGTGCAACCTGTCCGGCCTTGACATAAGGTAGGTCGAAGAATGGCGAGGGTGGTGGAGCCACAGATGGTAGGAGCTCATCTAGGGGGTTGGTGGCAAGAGGTAGGTCAGTTACAGGGGTGTCCGGAGGGTGTTTGGTGGTTGGGGCGTGGCCGGAGGCCGGCGGGGCAGCCGACAAGGAGGGCGGAGCGGGAGCCATCCTCGCGGTCTCTGTTGTTAGATGAAATCTGATGATAATGATCTGTTACCATTGTTATCAAACTATCATACTACTATGCTACTAAACACTTTGTTGTAGATATTTAGTTCTCCAGGTGTGGTTGAATTAACAACTCAACTGCTAATACTTAGAAATATTATTTGGCTTGCCTTGTGTCGAATCAATAAATTCAGGTGAAATAGTACCCTAGAAAACTGTTGCGATCCCCTATACTTGTGGGTTATCAAGACCTTTTTTGGCACCATTGCCGGGGAGCATAGCTCTATTAATTGAGTCACTTGGGAATTATATCTATTAATCACTATGAAGAATCTGAAAGACACTAGAACCAAGATCGTACCTTCTAAGACGAGGGGAGGTAAGGAACCGCATGTAGCTCTGCACTTGATTCACCTTCTGTTCTGAGTAGACTTGCGACACCACCACCTGTTATTCAGTCTGATCTGTCGCATGTAATTTATGATGCTACTTCTGCTATGAATGATGCTAGTACTATGTTTAATGAAACTGTGCCACTAGATGAATTTCTTGATGCACAACTTACTAAAGCTAAAGAAATTGAAAATGCTGAAACTGATGAAAATTATGATTCACCTATTATGCCTAGCTCTCCTACTAGAGTTGAAGTACCCGAGGGTTATGTTATGGATGGGGAGATAGCTAGATAAATCCTTTGCTTGTAATGATAGAGATGATGTTAAGAAATTACCGAGTAAGCTAAAAGAAAAGTCTATGATGAAGAAAATGAAATATGATTCTAAGTTTGCTACTTCTCCTATTTTTGTTACTGATATGGATTATGAATTCTTTGTCGATCCTGATTTAATTACTTTGGTTGAATCTGATCCTTTCCATGGTTACGAAAATGAAACTATTGTGGCACATCTTACTAAATTAAATGATATAACCACCCTATTTGCTCATGAGGAAAAAATCGCTACTAGTACATTCTTAAGTTGTTTCCTTTGTCATTAAAGGGTGATGCTAAAAAATGGTTTAATACTCTTACTCCTGGTTGTGTGTGTAGTCCCCATGATATGTTTTATTACTTCTCTGTCCTGCTCATAAGAAACAAGCTACTTTATAGGAAATATTTAACTTTGCGCACATTGAAGAAGAGAATCTCCCTCAAGCTTGGGGAGATTTCTTAGATTAATTAATGATTTGCCTGATCATCCTCTCAAGAAAAGTAAAATACTTGATATCTTTTATAATGGACTAGCCAATACTTCTAGGGACTACCTAGATAGTTGTGCTGGTTGTGTTTCTAGGGAACAAACTGTTGAACATGTTGAAGAACTATTGAATAATATATTGAGAAATGATAATTATTACACACTTCCTTAACCACCACCTAAACCAACTCCAAAGAAGAGAGCTATTATATTCCTCGGTCCAGAAGATATGCAAGAGGCAAATAAATCTATGAAAGAAAAAGGTATTATAGCTGAAGATGTTAAGAATTTACCACTTGTTGAAGAAATACATCGAGTCGATACCCCGACACGGGTACTAGAGGTAAATTATCTTATTACATTTGATGAAGGTGAAATCCTTATAATAAATCTGCTAGTCAATGCCTGGATGAATTTGGCAATTACATTATTAAGCAAGGACACTTCAATATGTATGTTAGCAAGCAATTGAAACGTAATGTTTTCATGATTGATTGTCTGAGTGACTTGATATTTAGAATTGCTAATGATGTTAAATGTCTAGGTAAACATGCATCTATGGTTCAAATTCAACTAAAACATGTTGCTAAGTCACAAAATTATTTGCTTAATGAGGTGAATAATAAAATGAATGATCATGCTGTTAGAGTAATGACTAGAGGAGGTAGAATGACTCAGGAGCCACTATATCCTGAAGGGGAACAAGATTCTCATAGAATTCATACTAATGCACCTAGTCCATCTAAGAAGAAAAAGAAAAAGAAAAATGATAGGACTTTGCATGCTTCTAGTGAACCTGTGGTAGAAAGACCTTCTGAGAATCATGATGATGCTTCTATTTCTGATGCTGAGACACAATATGGTAATGAACATCCACCTAGTGACAATGATAATGATAATGATGATTCTCAACCAAATAATGATAAAGAATCAGATAATGATGTAGAAATAGAACCTGCTGTTGATCTTGATAATCCACCTCCTAAAAATAAAAGATATGATAAGAGAGATTTCATTGCTAGAAAACATGAAAAAAGAAAGAGAACCATGGGTTCCAAAACCCATGTGTTTTCCCACTAAACCATCTAAAAATAAAGATGAGGAAGAATTTGAAAGCTTTTTTGAAATTCTTAGGCCAGTCTTTTTGCGTACTCGTTTGACTGACATTTTGAAGATGGCCCCATATGCTAAATACATGAAAGACATAATCACTAATAAAAGAAAGATACCTGAAGCTGAAATCTCCACCATGCTTACAAATTATTCTTTTAAGGGTGGAGTACCTAAGAAGTTAGGTGATCCAGGAATACCTACTATAACATGTGATTTGGGAGCCGATATTAGTGTCATGCCTTTCTCTTCATATAGAAGACTTGATTTGAACAAGTTGACACCTACTGAAAATATCTTTGCAAATGGCTGATAAATCAACTGCTATACCTATCGGTATTTGTGAGGATGTCTCTATTGTGGTTGCAAATGTTACTATCTTTACAGACTTTGTTATACTTGATATGCCCGAGGATGACAACATGTTGATTATCAATTGGTAGACCCTTCTTGAATACTGCAGGGGCTGTTATTGATTGCAACGAAAACAAGATCACTTTTCATGTCAATGGTAATGAGCATATGATATATTTTCTGAAGAAACAACTCCAAGTGAACGGTATCAATTGTATTGAAAAGGTTTCAACAATCACTATTGGAGGCTTTGAATTCCCTCTTCCTTCTGCCAAAAAGAAATATGAAACTCTTATTGTTAGGGAGATGCATATCCCCATTGAGGTAACCTAGTGTTATACGAAGATTCTTCGGTTTCATGTTACTCAAAAATAGTTTGTTAATATGACTTGATCAACCTTATTAATGGATTCTTTTTTAGGGGCATGTGGTTGATGAATTTAGTAAGCGCAACCTTTTGTAATCGTAGTTTGCTCTATGTTATTTTTAGTTTAATAAGGTAAAATGCCATGATTATCCTGTTTTTCGAATTATCCATGCAATAGAAATGGCCTAAAAATAGAAGTGCTCAGAATGTCGTAAAATTTTAACATAATTTTTCTGGAATATATAAGAATTTTTGGCACTGAATACATCCCAAGGGATGCCCCTGTTGCTCACAAGGCAACAGGGCACGACCACCCTTGGGCACGCCAAGATGCCTTGTGGGTCTCATAGGACCCATCTCATTTAGTACTTTAGCTCACTTCATCTCCTACCTACAGAAAAAATTGCGGTTGCTCTCTCTCTTGTGTTCTTACTCAAACCTGAGATTTTCGATCTCTTTGCTTGGAGCTTCGTTTCTGAAACTATTTTGAGGGATTTCTCCTTGGTATGCGACTCCTCCATTGCTCCAATTAGTTTTTGTTTTTGTGGATTATATTTTGCATAATTAGATGCTCTTGGTGCTATTGAAAATGAGGTTGCATGTTGAATTCTTTAAGTGCCAAGTAGTTTGAATGCTTGATATAGCCTCTAGACATTCATACGAGTAGCTGCTATTAATCTTGTGAAGTTTTATTGACATCATTTTGTGGTCCAAAAATTTCAAAAAATTTCTCTTAGTAAAATGAACTTCTTTAGGAGGAGTTCTTTGAGGAGGAGGTCCTCGGAGGGATTGTCGAGCGAGAGCTCGGTACAGAAAGTGTATGTCGAACCAAGGGCAAGTCCGGCGTGAATCGCCGAAGCAAAATCATGTCAGTAGTCATGTGATGGGTTCATGATAGGTGTGGGCATTAAGGAAGAATTCGATCAGTACATTCATAATATTGAGCTCAATCCCTTTATCGCAGATAAGTGCACTCAACACTACAACCTTGCACATTCATTCACTCAAAAGTTTGAGTACCACTCTCGCAACTCTAGAGTCTTATTTCACCTATATGATAGATCCTATGGTATGTCTAGAAGAATTCTGTGATGCATGCAATTGGGGCTAGCTCAGTGAACCACAAAAATCTGATTATGATATGTTTCTTAGTAGCCTTTGCAATGGTGAGGATAGGGAAGTTACACAAGCTAGAATGAAGTGCATTCATTTTCCTGCTATTCGATATTTTGCACTTTTTAATGGGAAATGCATTTATGGTAAGCAAGACTGTAGTGCACTTTGTGCCCCCGACTTGAGCATTATCCATACCGCTCTAACATGCCATAAACCATATAATCTTGGGGCAATTATTGCACGTAGAATGCACCGCAACGCGGGCAATGGTGATTTGTATGGAGGAATTTATGCCTCCCACGCAGCTGCTAGGCTTGGGGTCTCCCCTTGACCCGATGACCCCATATTACCTGATAAATATCTAGATTTTGAGGCAATACAGTGCAATGACTTTATTAAGGACAACACTCACATATATGACTATAACTTAATATTTAATAAATACCCGATCATTTTTGTTATTTTGCCTGCGCCTATTCTCTTCGATATTCAGAGCAAACAAAGATATTTTCTCCAAGAGAATGAGGTGCGAGAGTATGACGCAACGGTGGAAGCTGCCCTTCTCGCTGAGGAGGCAGCCCAACAGGCCTCCTTGAGCTAGCATTATGACTATTATGCTGATCAGCGATGGTGATTACCAAGCTAGGCCTAAAGCCTAAGCTTGGGAGAGTACGTATTTCTCACTAACATTACATTCATGTTCACACATTCATTTCAGTTGCCGGTGTTCATCCTCTTTCATTATATAATACATGTTAGTTTTATTTTGCTTTCTTCTTCTGTGTTTGAAAAACTCTAAGAAAATCAAAAAATATTTCTCGCTTCTTTTTGGTTTTTCTTTCTTGTTTAATTAGTTTAATATTAAAAGAAAACCCAAAAAGATTTCTCGTTTCTTCTTTATCTTGTTGGGATCTTTCCTGTGCAAATAGTTTTTCTCATTTTTTCTTTGTTAATTTGCTTTCTTCAGAAAAACCAAAAACTCCAAAAAATATTCAGTGTGTTTCTTTGAATTTCTTTTCTTTTTATTGAGTCATCACAAGGAGAAGACCACAATAAAATTGTTGAGTGGCTCTTGTATGCATTATTGTTGATCCAACAAAGAGCCAATATTACCTTGTCTTCTCCCTCGAATAAAATGTTTGCAGATTCCAGCTTAGTCCATGGCACTCTTGCACTATTATCATTTCCGTATCATTCAGTAGTGCAAATGAAAGGCAATAATGATGATAATTTGATGAAGTGATTGTGGCAAGGAAAATTTGGTATGAACTCTGTTTTTGTTTTTTTTTTGCTTTTGTAAATATGTTTAACTTAGCATCCATGATTCAGCATATTATGAGTCAACATGTTTGTGATGACAATTTGAGATTATAGTTGCTCATGCCATGCTTAAGTAGCTTGGATTGGATAATGATTTATCTTGAATGTCAACATGCACTAAAATGGTTATGATGTAGTATGTTAATATGGTATCCCCCTCTGAATGTTTCAAGTGGCTTGACTTAGCACATGTTCACACATGTAGTTGATTCAAAACCATTGATCCTAGTCGCCCCGAGACTCGGGTAATTTGAATAAACATCAACATGAGGATCAAATCTGAGTATAAGAGGTGAGCATTTTAGAAAAAAAATGTGATATGGGCCGGGCGCAAGCGGCCGACATAAGGATCAAATCAAACTCGAAAAGCCACATGTATTTACATATAAAATGCGGGTGTAGTAGCCCCCGATACTTAGGATGGGCACGAGCGGCCGTTCTAAGGGTTAAACCTTTATTTGGTGCCTGGACTGAATCCTTTTGATAAATGATAAGGCTACAACGAAGAAAAAACTCCTAGTGGCTGACCTAGCTAGGATTAAAAACGACCTCGCTAAATCCTAGCTTGAGGTCCAACAACTTAAGCAGAGCATTGTTCCCACTGGTAAGATACCATTTTCATCTTTATGTAAGATTTTCTGCGTCTAGCATGTTTAGTAAATGTACCATGACATTGTTGGATCAATTGTTAAGTAGCGCATGGTCGAGCTAGAAGCCTGGCTTCTCCTCCCCCCTCACTTCTAGCCCTGCGTTGCCCCCTCACCCCGCGGGTTACTAGGGTGCTAAACCAAGCCATCGCTCACTGCCGAACAACCTCTCCTCCTTCGCTCCCTCCACCGCCGCCACCGGCAAGCGCCGCTGGGAAAAGCCCGCATGTCATCAGCGGTGACGGGTCATTTTTTCTATGCCCTCTTGTGTAGCCTAGGCAGCACGGGGGCTCAGATATAGAGGGGAGTCTGGGGGGCACGGCATGCAGGCAGGCATGACGATCGTGCATCGGACATGCGAGGAGGCACGGCGGACGCATGACGAGGCGTGCAGCTGGGCACGGTGAGCGGCTACCAGGCGTGGTGTGGTGGTTGCTGCTACTTGTGAGCTGCGTTGGGATTTCCTCGAAGAGGAGAGGATGATGTAGTACAGTAGAGATAAGTATTTCCCTCAGTTAAGAACCAAGATTATCAATCCGGTAGGAGAACCAGGCAACACCTCGTTAGCAGTACCTACACACAAAATAACAAAGACTTGCAACCAAAGCGATCAAGGGGTTGTTAATCCCTCAACGATTAATTTGAAGGATCAAATCTCGTAGTGATAGATAGATAATTAAAACACAAAATAAATAAAGAAAGAAAAATGCAGCAAGGTATTTTTTATTTTAATATATGATAAAAAGTAGACCCGAGGCCCATAGTTTTCACTAGAGGCTTCTCTCTTGAAAATAGCATATGGCGGGTAAACAAATTATTGTTGAGCAATTGATAGAAACGCAAATAATCATGACGATATCCAAGGCAATGATCATGTACATAGGCATCATGTCCGAGAAAAGTAGACCAACTCCTGCCTCCATCTACTACTATTACTCCACACATTGACCGTTAATACGTCTCCAACGTATCTATAATTTTTTATTGTTCCATGCGATTATATTATCTGTTTTGGATGTTTTATATGCATTAATATGCTATTTATATTATTTTTGGGACTAACTTATTAACTTAGAGCCCAGTGCCAGTTTTTTGTTTTTCCTTGTTTTTGAGTTTTACAGAAAAGGAATATCAAACGGAGTCGGAATAAAACTTTCATGATGATTTTTCTTGGACCAGATGACACCCTAGAAGACTTGGGGAGAGGGCCAGAAGAGTCCCGAGGACTCCACAAACCCTCAGGGCGTGCCCTAGGTGGGTGCCCCTGGCTTGTCAATCCCTCGGGAGTCCACCGACCTCCCTCTCAGCTCTATAAATCCTAAAATATCCCAAACCACTGGAAGCGTCCACCAAAATACTTTTCCACCGCTGTAATATTCTGTTCCCGTGAGTCCCATTTTGGGGCCTTTTCCGACACCCTGCTGAAGGGGGATTCGATCATGGAGGGCTTCTACATCAACCCTCTTGCCCTTCCGATGAAGTGTGAGTAGTTTACCACAGACCTACGGGTCCATAGCTAGTAGCTAGATGATTCTTATCTCTCTTTGATCTTCAATACAATGTTCTCCTTGATGTTCTTGGAGATCTATCTAATGTAATATTATTTTGCGGTGTGTTTTTTGAGATCCGATGAATTGTGGATTTATGATCAGATTATCTATGGATATTATTCGAGTCTTTTTTGAATTCTTATATGCATGATTTGATCTCTTTGTATTTCTCTTCAAATTATCGGTTTGGTTTGGCCAACTAGATTGGTTCTTCTTGCAATGTGAGAGGTGCTTAGTTTTGGGTTCAATCTTGCGGTGTCCTCACCCAGTGACAAAGTAGGGGCAGCGAGGCACGTATTGTATTGTTGCCATCAAGGATAAAAAGATGGGTTTTCATCATATTTCTTGAGTTTATCCCTCTACATCATGTCATCTTACTTAAGGCGTTACTTCGTTCTTATGAACATAATACTCTAGATGCATGCTAGATAGCGGTCGATGTGTGGAGTAATCTATAATAACTAAATAGATGATCCCCACTAACCTATTTCTCTACACATGCAAGTATACACATCAGCAAGCTTCTGATTGGTTGACATCACCCCCACATGCACATGCAACCACGTCACCTCTCCCAGACGTGTGAACCAACCCATTTGTATTTGTTCCCACGCCTAATTACTAATCGTCCATTCCTTTGCCCTTCCACCTTCTGTAATTGAAGAGTCAATCTAATCGTCCTTTATTATGATAAAAAAACTGAAGAGTCAATCTAATATGCACACAAACAGGTCATGTGCATCCAGTACTCGAACCCTCCTGGAGAGTGACCCAGTGAGGCGTAGCGACGCTGCCGAAATGCCAAGCGACCCCTGGTGATCCAAGCACGACATACAGTTTGACCCCGGTGAGCCGCCCACGATCCCGGCGACGTCGCCCGACCTCGCTACCCGGCGTCCCCATCGGTGCCGCCACATGTGACCTCGGTGAGCCACCCGGTGACCCCCTGCGTGTGATGCCGCTCCAGCGACCCTCTTTGACCACGTGTCCGTTTGTTCATCGACCACTTTAGCTGATGTGCAGGGGGAGGCTAATTCCGTGGGCATTCTGTAATCCGCGGACCAATGCCCTGCGCCCCGGTGTCGACCAGAGCTCCCGATGAGCCGCATGCGCACTGTCAGTGTCCTCCCTCCAGAAACCTGCACCAAAGGTGGGGGTTCTCCTTCCTCTATTTCTCTCCAGATATGAGTGATTTTGTTGAGTTAGCCTGGGTTGCAAGCTCTGATTCGTGTGTGGCAGGCAAACTTTTTTAGAAGAAAGCTCTATTCCATCTCCAGCCACTTCCTCCGGGGCAGCAAGTCCGGTCTCCAGCAATGCTGGCAAGCATTTTTCAAGATACGACGGATTTGTGATCATGTTTCCAATCCGGTTAGTTTTAATCCGAAGCACTAGATGGTGAAAAAAATTCTCTTCATTTGTTTTCTTTAGTGTTCTTGAAGAAATAAACAGATGAAGCTTACCATTTATGACGTACAACTTTGTATCTTTCTCTATATATCTCTCACTTACATACACATATATGTTAGTTTAGTAAAAAATGGTATTTCTAATGCTGTCCATTGTTTTTTTGCAGAATTAGAGCATATGTGATATTTCTGCACCGTCCGTATTTCTATTTACTTCCAGGTATGTTGTTGCCTAGCAGTTAGCAATTCATAAGTTAGACAAAGTATGTTTTTTTCATTAATTTTCATACTACCGCTTTTGATGGTGTATATGATGTAGGCAGCAGTATCTAGCACTTCCCCTACCACTTCTTTGGAGTAGTTCCACGTTCTATTTCCAACATGTGGTCGTACCCTATTCACATGGAATTGTTAAGTCCCAAAAACTCATCATGTTCTTACAGGTTTCTTCTCAGATTCTTGTGTACATAGAGCAAGTACTATGACTCAACACATTGTCTTCTAGGGCTAATTCTGCACCCATTGTGTTTGAGAGCAGATATTTATTCTTTTTCTTTCACATTTGACAGAAACAATTGCTGACACAAGTGCTAGAATTTGGTGTGTATCCATCATGAATTCAATCTGCTTATTCATGTTCGCCACTACATCCATGTCTATTAAATCATGGATGCTTATGTCACTCATATTGACCCCTAATATTTTAATGCAGAGATGAAGACTTGGATTTGCTTTTGCTTTTGGCTCATCATTTGTGCGGATATTTTGTATCTCGAGATTTATTGCATGTAATGGTGTTGATTAATCTTTGTTTATGAAAACGCAAATTGTATCTGGTAAGAATTTTGGTATAGTTTGTGTTCCGAGAATTTTAGTACAGTTTGTGCTTTTCAGAAATTTTAAGCTGGCAGAAATGGTTAATATCAGATTAAGGAAATGCAAATTCTATCACTCTAAGGAGACTTAGTTAATTGGATTTTTATTGAGCTACTAGGAGTTCCTTTGTAGCCGCTATTTACTATCCGGTCTTGGGATAACTGAAGAATAATGTGGAGAGAAGTCTTTTGTGAGCTGATTTGAGCCGAGGTACAATTGATCTCTTTCTTTCTCAACACCATTTTATTTTTACTCCATGCTTCACATTTATTCTAGACATCAGTTAGTTGAATGAAAATGCGGTGAGTGATCTTTTATTGTATGATTAAGGTAAATGAATATTATGGAGATGGAAGCATTTGTCGGGTTGTTTCAGCTTACATAGAGATTGTTCTGTGATTAAGGCTTCAAGCTGCTCATTTCTGTTAGGTTTGCATGAGCTAAAAGAATAAGATACAGTGAAATATTTCGTCAGCTAATTTGACCTTTCTTATATTAATATCACAAAGTTTCACACATATGGGCTGTTCTCTGATAAATGTGGCATCACTTCTGTATTGAAGAACATTACTAGATGGGGCCAAGAGAGTTGTCTTTGTTGATCGATATGCTATTGCCACAACATTTGTTTCATCGTTTATCCCAATTTTTGCCTTCGTCCTCCCACTCTATTTATATCAGAATTTGGTGTGACTTTCAGATATATTTGAATGTGATTTGGGTAGACATTGACATGAACATATGCCCCCTACATTAGTAGTTCAAGTAGTTTAGAATAGGATACACCAGGATGGCAAGTAGAATACCAACCAAACCACCCCCTTATGTGATTCCTATTGCCACATATCATCCCAAGTTTTGCTCTATGTACCTTTCATCGTACAATAACTATTAGCTTGATCAAAAAGGGACCAGGAATGCAAATCTTGAAGGAAAGGCTAAGACATACTCTCTTTGTCATGATGCTATATTGTTCATACATAGTATTTGCACTACTAGGCCCGCTGCAACGTGCGGGGCATCATTTAGTAGTAGTAGATGCAGAATCGTTTCGGTCTACTTGACACGGATGTGAAGCCTATATTCATATTCATTGCCTTGGATATCGTCATAACTTTGCGCTTTTCTGTCAATTTCTCGACAATAATTTGTTCACCCACCGCATGGTTTCTTTCAAGAGAGAAGCCTCTAGTGAAACCTATGGCCCCCGGGTCTATTTTCCATCATATATTTTTAGATCTATAAACCAAAAAACACAAAAATACCTTGCTGCAATTTATTTGTTTTTTACTTTGTTTTAAGTTTTAGTAATCTTTTATATCTATCTCTGTCAGATCTCATCCTTGCAAGTGATGTGAAGGGATTGCCAACCCCTTTATCGCGTTGGGTGCAAGTGTTTGATTGTTTGTGTAGGTGCATAGATTGGAGACTTGTTCGTACCTCCTACTGGATTGATACCTTGGTTCTCAAACTGAGGGAAATACTTATCTCTACTTTGCTGCATCACCCTTTTCCTCTTCAAGGGAAAACCAACACAAGCTCAAGAAGTAGCAACCACTATCCAGCATGCATCTAGAGTATTAAGTTCATAAAGACCGGAGTAACACCTTAAGCAAGATGACATGATGTAGAGAAAATAAACTCACACATGAATAAACCCCATCTTTTTATCCTTAATGGCAACGATACAAATACGTGTCATGTCCCCTTCTGTCACTGGGATTGAGCTCCGCTAGACGAACCCATTACAAAGCACCTCTCCCATTTCAAGAAAAATCAATCTAGTTTGCCAAACCAAATCAATAGTTTAGAGAGAATACAAAGCTATAACCTCGATGCTGCCAATGGAGGAAGGGTTGTTCTGGCAGGCACGAGTGGAGAGTTTGCCCCATCAACGAAGGCCACTCTTTGCATTTTTTGAAGAGTGGCATTAATCATGCATAAAAGAGTTCAGAGAAAACTCAAATAATATTCATGGATAATTTGATCATAAACTCTGAAAGTGCGTTATATCGACTAGAGAGGGGGGGGGGGTGAATAGGCGATTTTTATGAATTCTTCACTGAGGAATTTCAGGGTGAGGAAATTCCTTAGCAGAGAACTACTTGTAGCGGAATAAGTACTCAGAAGTAAACATAACAGAACACAAGCATGGTCATCATGATGAAATGAAGACAAGCACAGAGTACAAAAAGCGTAAACACAGGATGACACAGGATGAAGACAAACAGACTGAAGAAATTGAACTGAGGAAGTTGAGAAAGTCTTCAATCAAAGTCTTCAAACAGATATGAACAAGCACTCAACACATAACTGAGGAAATGGAAGGGTTGAGGAAATGGAACTAGGTAGCTTGGTTAAGACAAAGATTTGGTAGACCAGTTCCAACTGTTGTGACAGTTGTACGTCTGGTTAGGGCGGCTAGGTATTTAAACCTGAGGACACGCAGTCCCGGACACCCAGTCCTGAACACGCAGTTCAGAACACTCAGTCCTCACCGTATTCCCCTTGAGCTAAGGTCACACAGACCTCACCCAATCACTCATGGTAAGTCTTCAGGTGACTTTCGAACCTTCACAGACTCGGTCACTCGACGTTCCACAATTCCTCTTGGATGCTCTATATCATGACGCCTAACCGTCTAGAAGATGCACAGTCTTCAAAGGTAACAAGTGTCGGATCCGCACAGGATCAATCTCTTTAGTGATGCTCAATCACTTGGGGTTTGTAGGTGTTTGGGTTTGGGTTTTCCTCACTTGATGATTTTCACTCAAAGTTCTCGGAGGATGGGATGCTCTCAAATGACAAGTGTCAGTTTCTCTCAGAGCAGCCAATCAGCTAGTGGTTGTAGGGGGCAGCTATTTATAGCCTAGGGAGCAGCCCGACATGATAAGACATAAATGCCCTTCAATGATATGACCGTTAGGTGGGTAGATATTTTGGGACAACTGGCGCATAGCACAACAACGGTCGGAATTTTGAGTATCAAATTCCTCAGGGCTATCATGTTCCTCACTGTGTAGGCAATCCGCACTGACGAATTCCTAACTCCTCAGTCAGAATAGATCCCTCAGAGACCAGAAGAACTTTGTCTCTGTCACTGAAGAATATGACTGAACTGTATGAGATTTCCAATGGCTTCACTCGAAGGGATTGGTAGGTGTAGGATTTTGAGTTGAGCATCACATGGAAATTTTTCCTTAGTATTTCCTCGACCCCCTTTAATAGTATGGTGTTTCCTATGACTCAAGAAAGAGAAAATGAAACTACGAAAAAAAGTCTTCACGCTTCATGTTCCTCAAATGAATACCAAGTCTTCAAGGTCACACCAATTTCTTCACTTTCAAAGTCTTCAGAAAGTCTTCAGAAATCCAAAGTCTTCAGTCCAAGAACTTCATTTTTAGGGGTCAACTTTATCTGGAAATATCAAACTCCTCATAGACTTATAAAACTGTGTACAGTCACAAACGCATTAGTCCCTTAACCTATAAGTCTTCAATACACCAAAATCACTAAGGGGCACTAGATGCACTTACAATCTCCCCTTTTTGGTGATTGATGACAATATAGGTTAAGTTTTTAACGGGGATAAACATATGAAGTGTAAATACTGATATTGAGGAATTTGATTGCAAGATATAGAAGAACTCCCCTTGAAGAAGTGCATTGTGAGGAATTTGCTTTTGAAGCATTGCACACTTTTAAGAATAGAATCATGGAGATCTCCCCCTATATCTTGTAATTCATACACGCATTTGACATAATATGAAGAATTTGAAATGCATGATGAAATATGGTGACTGAGTAATTCAGCATGCGTGCATTAACATATATGAGGAATAAGCATGCAGAAAAACACATCAAAAGTATCAGAGCACCATCGGGTTTAAGTTTACAACTCGATCCAATAAAGTGTCAGAAGAACGAGAGTTGTAACTTAGCAAAAGAATTCCCATATAAGATAGACCCGCTTGAAGACTAACTCAAATTTCTCCCCCTTTGTCATCAAATGACCAAAATGATCGAAAATGAGGACTAACGCCCCTGAAGAATATCATTAATTGACTGACCAAACGTGTATACAGTAAAGGTGTTAACACCAATACGGGACGTTTGATAATTTCATCTTCATAATGCTGGTCTATATATTAAACCAGACCGGTATAACTACCGGATTTTCTTTATAACACTGGTGATTTAGTCAAACCAGACCGGGTCAATGAACACCGGTTTATAATTGATCATGTGCCAACAACTGGTAGTTGAAAAGCAAGCCGGGTCAAGGACACCGGTTTATCAAAAAATACTTATGATTTTCAATAAGCAAAATTCAAATAGGAAAATATGCGAGGCTTCTTACGAGCTGCCAGGCTCCAAATCGAGGCTTTTCATGGGCTGCCAGGCCTCTGAGTTAAACCATTTAACAAAGCCTTTTAAGATGGGCATCCAATTAACCAATCATCGTTTTAACTGTGACAAGTTCAGGGTCTGTAAAAGATTGACTTGTCAAACGTTCGATGGGTCATACCAGGATTACCTGGACAGGAGTGGCTTACTTGATGAAGGCAGGCTAACCCGGGTTTTTAGGTGAATACACCAGGCTTCCAAGCCGTTGCTTGATAGCCAATTACGAGGGTCCTTTCAAACTCTTTGTTGCTTTGCAAAAAAGAGCCCCCAAGTAACTTTGTGAGCGATGCTCAGTGTGCGCCTATGTTTGAGTTTGTACTGTGTACAACACTCTCTTTGGCTCCACAAGTTTTTCCTTTTGTGGCTGAAATGCCTATCAAGAGGTGTAGCTGCGGTTCAAACATGACCAAGCCCCCTAGTGATTTTCTTTATCTCTATGCAGCTGCTAAAGCCGGTTTAACAAAGACTTCGCTTTATCAGTTAACTTGTAAAAGCACACACATGATATAAGAAAGAACAGATACCCCGCTTATAACGGAGGCTCCAGTTTATTATATGATATATACACTGTCATAAATATGTATAGATGAAGAGCCTATGGCTTCAAGTATAGTAAGGCCGAAGGAGAGCTATGTTCCATGGCTGCTTTGTCTCCTCCTCTAATTGACGCGAGTCTTCATGCTCTCGAACATCAATGAGGTAGTAAGATCCGTTGTGCAGATTTTTGCTGACCACAAAAGGTCCTTCCCAAGGTGGGGATAACTTGTGCATATCAGTCTGATCCTGGATGAGCCGGAGCACCAAATCACCTTCTTGAAAGGTTCTACTTTTAACCCGGCGGCTGTGATAACGTCGAAGATCTTGTTGATAAATCACCGAACGTGCTACTACAAGATCACGCCCTTCATCCAACAGGTCCAGAGAATCCCGACGTGCCTTCTCATTATCAGCTTCAACATAAGCTGCCACACGGGGCGAATCATGACGGATGTCACTAGGAAGAACTGCCTCCGCTCCATAAACCATGAAGAAAGGTGTGTAACCCGTAGACCTATTGGGTGTGGTGTTGATGCTCCATAACACAGAAGGTAGCTCCTCAACCCAACAAACCGGCATCTGCTTTAAAAAATCATAAGCCTTGGTTTGATACCTCGTAGAATTTCTTGATTTGCCCTTTCCGCTTGACCATTAGATTGGGGGTGAGCCATTGATGCTAGATCAAGCCAGATGTGCTCACGTTGACAGAATTCTTCCATCTCCCCTTTTGATAGATTAGTACCATTATCTGTTATAATGCTGTGTGGAAAGCCAAACTGGAATATCACCTTTTTGATGAATTGAACCGCCGTGGCTGCATCACACTTGCTGACTGGCTCTGCCTCCACCCATTTAGTGAATTTATCAACTGCTACTAACAGGTGGGTGTTCTTGTCCTTAGAGCGCTTGAAGGGTCCAACCATATTAAGCCCCCAAGTTGCAAACGGCCACGTAATTGGAATCATCCGCAACTCTTGAGCCGGAACGTGCGCACGGCAGGAAAGCTTTTGACATCCATCACATCTCTTGACTAAATCCTCCGCATCAGCATGCGCCGTCAACCAGTAAAAACTGTGGCGAAAAGCTTTGGCAACCAACGAATTTGAACCGGCGTGGTGACCGCAATCCCCTTTCATGGATTCTCGGAAAATCTCACGACCTTCTTGAGGAGAAACGCAACGCTGAATTGCTCCTGAAACACTGTAACAATGTAACTCCCCGTTGAGTATGGTCATGGACTTGGAATGCTGGATTATCTGTCGAGCCAACGTTTCCTCGTCTGGTAACTCGCCCCGGTTCATGTAATCCAGATATGGGATCATCCAATCCGGTATGGCATGCAGAGCTGCCACCAACTGAGCCTCCGGATCAGGAATAGCCAAATCTTCTTCGGTTGTATTTTGACTGACGGATTGTGCAACACATCAAGAAAGACATTGGGTGGAACCGGTTTACGTGGGAACCAAGACGACTTAAAGCGTCCGCCGCTTCATTCTTCTGCCGGTCTATATGGTCCACCTGATAACCTTTGAAGTGACCAACCACTGCGTCCACCTCCCTTCGATATGCAGCCATGAGTGGGTCCTTAGAATCCCATGTGCCAGACACCTGCTGATCCACTAGATTTGAATCGCCGAAGCACTTAACCCGGCTCAAATTCATCTCTTTAGCCATCCGAAGACCGTGGAGTAAAGCCTCATATTCAGCTGCATTGTTAGTACAAGGGAACATTAAACGGAGGACATAACAAAACTTGTCACCTCATGGGGAAGTTAATACGACTCCAGCCCCCAAGCCCTCCAACTGTCTGGACCCATCAAAATGAATAGTCCAATATGTATTATCTGGTTTCTCTTCAGGTGCCTGTAACTCCGTCCAATCGTTGATGAAATCCACGAGTGCCTGGGACTTGATCGCCGTGCAGGGTACATATTTGAGCCCATGAGGTCCAAGCTCAATGGCCCACTTGGCAACCCGGCCAGTTGCCTCTCTGTTTTGAATGATGTCGCCCAGAGGAGCTGAACTGACCACTGTGATGGGATGGCCCTGAAAATAGTGTTTAAGCTTCCGGCTCGCCATTAACATCCCATACACCAGTTTCTGCCAATGTGGATACCTCTATTTTGACTCAATGAGCACCTCACTGATATAATAAACCGTCCGTTGAACCGGATAGTCCTTGCCAGGCTCCTTGCACTCTACCACAATGGCTACGCTAACAGCCCAGGTATTAGCAGCCACATATAATAATAATGGCTCTTTATCGATCAGCGCTGCAAGTATGGGCGGTTCAGCTAGCTGCCTCTTCAGATCCTCGAACGCCTTATCAGCTGCCTCACTCCAGACAAAGTTAACTGTTTTCTTGAGCATCTGATATAAGGGGATGGCCTTCTCTCCAAGGCGGCTGATAAACCGGCTCAAGGCTGTAATCCGGCCGGCCAGACATTGAACATCATTAATACACGCCGGTTTAGCCAAGGATGTAATTGCTGCAATCTTTTTCGGATTAGTCTCAATGCCTCTGTTTGAAACCAGAAAGCCTAAGAGCTTGCCTGTCGGGACACCGAAAACACACTTCTCCGGATTGAGCATCATCTTGTAAACCCGGAGATTGTCAAAGGTTTCCCGTAGATCATCTATCAATGTCCCCTCCTTTCTGGATTTGACCACAATATCATCCACATACGCATGCACATTGCGCCCAATTTGTTTATGAAGGCAATTCTGAACACATCGCTAGTAAGTCGCCTGGGCACTCTTGAGTCCAAAGGGCATGGAAACATAGCAGAAGGCTCCAAAGGGAGTTATGAAGGCTGTCTTCTCCTGGTCCTTAACCGCCATTTTGATCTGATGATAACCAGAGTAAGCATCCAGAAAACACAAACGGTCACAACTCGCCGTAGCATCAATTATCTGATCAATGCGAGGGAGAGCAAAGGGGTCTGCAGGGCAAGCCTTGTTTAAATCTGTGTAGTCCACACACATGCGCCAAGTGCCGTTTTTCTTAAGAACCAACACCGGATTGGCTAACCACTCTGGATGAAAAACTTCAACAATAAACCCAGCAGCCAACAGACGGGCTACCTCTTCACCTATAGCCTTGCATCTCTCCTTGTTGAAACAGCAGAGGAACTGCCGGACCGGTTTGAACTTAGGATCAATGTTGAGTGTGTGCTCAGTGAGTTCCCTCGGTACACCTGGCATGCCAGAAGGTTTCCATGCGAAGATGTCCCGATTCTCATGGATGAACTCGATGAGCGCGCTTTCCTATTTGGGATCCAGGTTAGCGCTGATGCTGAACTGTTTGGATGAATCGCCAGGAACAAAGTCAACCATCTTAGTGTCTGTAGCCGATTTGAACTTCAATGCTGGATCATGCTCCGTAGTTGGCTTTTTTAAAGAGGTCATGTCTGCCAGATCAACTTGCTCCTTATAGATTTTTAACCCCTCCATGGCACAAACCGACTCAGTATAAGCCGCATCGCCTTCTTCACACTCCAAAGCAATCTTTCTACTTCCATGTACTGTGATAGTCCCTTTATGACCTGGCATTTTAAGCTGTAGATAAACATAACATGGCCTTGCCATAAACTTAGCATAAACCGGCCGCCCAAACAAGGCATGGTACGGACTTTTGATCTTTACCACCTCAAACGTCAATGTTTCTGACCTTGAATCGTAGTCATCTCCAAAAGCTACCTCCAAAGCTATCTTGCCAACAGGATATGCAGACTTACCAGGCACCACACCATGAAAGACAGTATTTGACGGTTTAAGATCCTTATCTGTCAACCCCATACGGCGGAATGTATCATAATACAAAATATTAATACTACTTCCCTCATCCATGAGCACTTTAGTGAACTTGTATCCCCCAACTTGAGGGGCTACCACC
>NC_057797.1:576934387-576970610 GCF_018294505.1 Triticum aestivum
CTCAGACCAGCGTAAATACTGAGGTACTGCCGGTTCAACAGAATTTACTGCCCTTTTGTGAAGCTTTTGATCACGTTTGCACAAACTAGTAGTGAAGACATGATATTGCCCGCTGTTCAGCTGCTTGGGATTGCTCTGATAACCCGACTGCTACTGCTGCTGCTGACTCCCCTGATGGTTGTAACCTCCCTGATCGCCTTGGTGCCCTTGATTGATGTGTCCAGTTTGGTTGCCTGGAAACCCTGAACCGGAACCACCACCTCCATAACCCAGACCGTGGAAACCTCCTCCTGAACCGCCGGGCGGGCCGTTGTCATATTGGAACATATTGGAATTCTTGAAATCCCGCATGATATAATAGTCTTTCCAAAGATGTGATGCCGGCTTCTCCTTCGATCCATGCTTTGGACAGGGCTGATTTAACAAGCGCTCCAAATTGTTGCCTGAACCTCCACCCCTCTAGGGCTGCTTGCCTTTACGGCGCTGGCCATTCTCCTGCGCGTTGGTATTTGCAACAAAGTCCAAGCTACTATCGGCCTTGTGCTTACCGCCGTTTCCATGACCTGCCGGATTATGTTGTTGACCTTTGGCATTGCCGTTCTTCTTACCTTTCTCCGGTTTGTCCTCCTCTGAATCTGGATCCTTGGTATTATCTGAATTGGCATATTTAACCAAAGCGGCCATGAGTGTTGACATGTCATTGCAGTGACATTTGAGCCTTCCCAACTTATGTTTTAACGGTTTGAAACGGCAATTGCCCTCTAATGTTAACACTGCAGTGTCTGCATTGATACGATCTGATGAATGCAAAATCGCCGAGACCCGTTTGACCCAATGGGTCGTGGACTCCCCTTCCTCTTGGACACAAGCGGCCAGATCTACGATTGACATTGGCTGCTTACACGTATCCTTGAAGTTCTGGATAAACCGGTGCTTCAATTCGGCCCATGATCCAACAGAGTTGGTCGGCAAGCTCTTCAACCAAGTGCGAGCTGTTCCTTCCAACATCATGGTGAAATATTTAGCACACACTGCCTCATCCACATCTAACATCTCCATTGCCATCTCATAACTCTCCACCCACGCCTCTGGATGCAAATCGGCGGTGTAATTTGGTACCTTACGAGGTCCCTTGAAATCCTTGGGCAGTCTCACATTACGCAAAGCAGGAGTTAAACACGGCACCCCTAAGGAACTGAACATCACCCCTGGCTCCATGGAGGCCGTGGGGTGAACCGGAGTATGCTGTCGTGCTCCGTGTCGAGCCGTCAACTCGGCCTCCCGACGTGTGCGGCCATGGTCCACAACATCTTGTGCATTAGCGCCTCCCCCGGCCGGGTTGTTCCCTCGTGGTGAATTTCGGTGAGTGCGCTACTGGACACGGCCGGTTCGTCCTCCACGTGTCTGCTATAACTCCAGCTTGGATGGGGAGTGGAATGGATCCTCTCACGACTGTGTGAATATGCCTGCTGTTGATTTAGTGCTGTTTGAAGGAGATCCCTGGCCCGACGTGCTTCCACTGCAACTGGTGACTCGCCGTCGGTTGGGAGGGCCGCCAGGCGTGAAGCGACGGCCACAATGTTGTCCAACGGGTTGGAATAATGCCCGGGCGGCGTCGATGGCACAACGTTGTTCTGGCGAGGCGGGTCCGTCGTGCGTGGCTGAACCGGCGCTCCTGTTCCCGGCGCCCCCGCCCGGTTTAGCGTGGTTGGTTACCAGCTCCTACACTTGGTGTGTTGAAAAGATTCTGCGACTCATAAACCGACAGGAGACGTGATCGATACCTTCTTCTCAGGACTTCCTCTGAAGCATTCTGATCCAGTCTAATCCGGTAAGCCTGTGCTTCCAATTCAGCCTGCTCTGTAGCCATCCTTGCATTCTCTGTTGCCAGGTCCACTTTAGCCTGGGCTATCTGGTCTTTCACCTTTGCAATCTCCGCATTGTGCTGATCCCTGGCTACTGCATCCACCTCCGCGGACATCAATGCTGCCAAAGCGTCGAACAAATCAGACAAAACTTGGGCCGGAGGCGGCGCCGAGCTTCCTGCCCCTGCTGGTGTAGCCGTTGTTGAACTGGAGAGCATTGCTGCGGCAGTAGATGAATGAGGCGCCGATTGTGTGCCGACCATGAAGATGGCAGCCCGGTTTGGTAGACCGGGGGAATCCGGATTACTCTCGCCCTCGGATCCTCCCTCAATCCGGCCGTCCTGCAATTGGTAAAGTGATTCGGTCTCTCCAGAAGACTCGTCATCAGAACAAACTACGGTTTCTCCATCGGACACCGGTCCATCCTCGTACCTCGATCCATGGATGACACCTATGAAAACATGCCTTGCCTCGGGCTGAACCGGCGAAGAGCTTGCACGCTGAGCCGTTTCGATGATGTCGGTGTAGATGTCCGGCTCGGGGGCCGGTTCGCCGATCTTGCCAATGAAGACGTGAATCCCACCAAAGGGGACCCGGTACCCGTATTTGATTGAATCGGCCTCGGGACCCCATCCTGCGTTGTAGATGTAGAGCTTGCCGCGACGACTCTTCGTCATCCGGCCCACATTGTCACATCCCCGGTCCTGTTATGCACTAGGCTAGACCTCATGTGAGCATCATGTTTTAATTCAAATGAAATTTGAATTGAGGGATTTTTAAAAGCCTCAGAAACCTTCTAAAAATGATCAACATTAAAATCTTCTCAAAGAAGTCCAAGAAAATGTTCCTCTTAGTCTCTGAAAATATTGCAAAGAGGTAAAACTCAAAACAATATTTTTGGTATCTCAGAGTTAATTATTTTGGGCCTTTGAATTAAATAAATAACTATTTGCATTGGATATATATTTGATATATAAATAATATATGTCCAATAATGCTGGAACATTTTATGTGGTTTGGTATATTTTAGTTCTAGCCACATAACTATTTTCAGGATTTTATAAAATGGTTTAGTATTTTACTAAACTAAAACAACACAGAACAAAATAAATAAAAACAACAAAAATAGAAATAAAAGAGAGAGAGAGAAGGAAGTTACCTGGCGCCCACTTACCTGGCCCAGCACGGCCCAGCCCATCTCCACTCCCCCCCCCTGTCGTCTTCCTCTGTCAGTAGGCAGAGGCGAGGCGTGGCGCGCGCCCGACAGGCCTCGGCCACCTCCTGCTTCCTCCTCGACGCCCCGGAGACGCCACACACCTCCCTGCCTCTCTCCCTCACTCTCCCGCGTCCTCATCCTCTCCCCTGGACCTCTCTCTCACTCGCCGAACGGAGCCGCCGCCACCGACGAGCTCCCTCGCGGCCACCGCCACCCCCTAGCCTCGCCGATGCGCTCAAAGGCTCCGCCTCGACCCCCTCTTTCTCCCCACCGAGCCACAAGGTCCCGGACACGCTGCAACGCCGCCACCATCGCCGTTTCCATCGCCGGCCGCCAAGGATCTTCACCGTCGATTCGCCGCCGTCTCCGCTTCCCCGAGCTCGTCATCTACCCCATCAGAACCACCGTGAGCTCCTGCACGTTTTGCCCCTAACCCCGTGGCTTGCTGCTCGCCGTAGCCGCCATTTCATAGCTGGCCGTAGCACGCCGCCGCCTGAGCTCGTCGCCGGCGTAGCTCCGGTGACCATTTGGTCACCCTGGCATGCCTAACTCGCTCCCCGCACCGCGTAGCGCCCCGCTAGCCGCTCACCTAGCTCATTTGCTCACTGATGCACCGTAGCGACGCGCCCGAGCACCACCGAACACCATCGCCGCCAAAGCTCGTCGCCGGCATGAGTTCCGGCGACCCCACGACCTCCCACTTGGTCCTCTAGATGCGCGAGAGCAAGGGCCATCCCCTGGTGCCCTCAGCGCGCCAAGCTGACGCCTCTAGCGTAAGTCCGGCGTGCCCCCGCCGTGTCCTGTGGTCGCCGCCGGCTGGTCTCCGGTGGCTGACGTGGCACCATTAGTTTAGGTGCTAATCGCGTTTAGTCAGTGTCGCGTGTCGATGACATATGGGCCCCACGCCCTTAACTAACCACGGTTTAACCCCTGTTTAGTTTAAGTTAACCACAGTGGCCCCACGCGTCGGAGTTGACCTAGCTGACGTGGCCGTTGACCGGTCCCACCTGTCAGTGAGTTAAATAACCCTGTGTCACTGACGTGTGGCCCCCACACGTCAGGTTGACCAGCAGCAGCGTCTGTTGACCTGCTGACGTCACGGTGATGCACTGCTGACGCAGTAAATGTTTTCTGGAATTTAAATAATTCTTAAATGATTTATTATTTTCAGAAAATGTCCTAAACTTCTAAAAATCATAGAAATTCAACTGTAACTCCAAATGAAATAAATTATATATGAAAAATTATCAGAAAAATTCAAGGAATCCATCTGTACCACTTTCATGCATGTTAGAACAACTTATAGCTGCTGTTTAGCACAAATCAATTAAATGGCATTTGAATAATCACATATGGAGTTTGAATTTGAATCTTGTATTCAAACCAACTTCATTTAATCTGTTGCTAGTTGCATTAGCCCAAAACACATTCATTTTGCCATGTCATGATCATGCATCATATTGTGCATTGCATTGATTGTGTTCCCTTCTGTGTTGCCGGTATTTGTCCCCTCTCGATAGACGTGATACCGATGATGTGATCGTTGACACTGATGAAGACTCAATGTTATCTTCAGAAGTGCCAGGCAAGCAAAACCCCCTTGTTCATTCCGATACAATCCTACTCTCTCGCTCCTGCTCTCTTTTAATGCATTAGGACAACAACGATTCAACTGTTATTTGCTGCGGTAGCTGAACCCCTTTATCCTTTGCATGACCTGTCATTGCCACAGTAAATAGATGAAACCCACTAGCATGAGTAGGAGTTGTTTGAGCCCTGTTGTGCCTACTCATTCATGTTTGTTTGTCATGCCTGCTACTGCTTAGAGTTGAGTCAGGTCTAATTCATCGGGGATGAATCAGAGGTGTGTGAACATGTCCTACTGTGTGTGAGCTAAGTGTGTGAACACGATTTGGTAAAGGTAGCGGTGAGAGGCCATGTAGGAGTACATGGTGGGTTGTCTCATTGCAGCCGTCCTCAGGAACTGAGTTCTGTGTTTGTGATCCATGATTCAGCTACTACCATACATTGGGCCCTGAAATATGACCCCGCTCGACTTCTTATTCACCCTTGTCCTCTGTCCAGGAGTTGCAAGTAGTTTCTGGTGTTTGTAGCTTACTGGAGGCCGTGGACAGCGCTGACCGTAGGGGTGGGCTATGATGCGGTAGGTACATGGCACGGTGTACCGGATGCCCGTTTGGTGTCTCGGGAACCCTGTTGACATCGTTTGGGGCTGTGAGCGAAACTCCGGCCGGATCTCCTCATGGATGGAACCCGAATAGGCAATAAACCTGGACTAGAGACTTAGGTGTTTAGGTAGGTCGTGGTCTACACCCACGTTGGCTTTCGCTTGAAGTCTGCCGAGCACATGTCGTGTGCAGACGCTAAGTGGTGGAAACATGTATGAAGAAGTACACCCCTGCAGGGTTAATATCATCTATTCGAATAGCCGTGTCCGCGGTAAAGGACTTCTGGGTTGCTTATATCAGTTCATAGACAAGTGAAAGTGGATACTCTAAAATACGCAAGATAAGCGTGAGTGTTATGGATGGCGTTCTCGTAGGGAGACGGGAGCGGATCCATAGTGGTGTATTGATATGGTGAATATGTGGACTCGTGTGCGCCACCTCAAAAGAGTTGCTTGCAGTCGTAGTTTAGGATAGCCACCGAGTCAAAGCTGGCTTGCTGCAGTTAAACCCCACCATCCCCTTGTTGATAATGATGCATATGTAGTTAGTTCTGATGTAAGTCTTGCTGGGTACATTTGTACTCACGTTTGCCTATTTTATGTTTTTGCAGAGAGACTTCGGTCTCACTAGTAGTTCCACGTGGACTTCGATGTTTAGCTTGTTACCTCAGCTACGGTCTTGTGCCTCGGCAGGATTTGGTAGATAGTCAGGCTTCTCAGCCTTTTTCATTTATAGATGTCTGTACTCAGACATGATAGCTTCCGCTTGTGCTTTGATATGTATGCTCTGAATGTTGGGTCATGAGACCCCTGTTTGTAATATCTCGCTCCTCGGAGCCTATTGATTAAATACTTGAGTTATAGAGTCATGTTGTGATGCCATGTTGTATTTGCACATATCGAGCATATTGTGTGTATGTTATTGAAATGCTTGGTATGTGTGGGATCTGACTATCTAGTTGTTTATTCTTAGTAGCCTCTCTTACCGGGAAATGTCTCCTAGTGTTTCCACTGAGCCATGGTAGCTTGCTACTGCTCCGGAACACTTAGGCTGGCCGGCATGTGTCCTTCTTTGTTCCTGTGTCTGTCCCTTCGGGGAAATGTCACGCGATGAATACCAGAGTCCTGTTAGCCCGCTACAGCCCGGTTCACCGGAGTCCTGCTAGTCCAGTGCTACAGCCTGGATTCACTCGCTGATGACCGACACGTTCGATGCTGGGTCATGGATGCCTGTCCCTGTAAGTTTGTGCCACTTTGGGTTTACGACTAGCCATGTCAGCCCGAGCTCCTTATCATATGGATGCTAGCGACACTATCATATACATGTGCCAAAAGGCGCAAACGGTCCCGGGCAAAGGTAAGGCGACACCCGTGGGAATACCGTGCGTGAGGCCGCAAAGTGATATGAGGTGTTACATGCTAGATCGATGTGGCATTGAGTCAGGGTCCTGACAGCGTTGGTATCAGAGCTTGACTGCCTGTAGGATTACCAAGCCAAACTGGTCGAAGTTGAGTCTAGAAATTCTTTAGTTATATAAGGGAATTGATTGTGGGATGGAACGTAAGGCTCTTTTTACTCCTTATACCTCATGCCCTTCTGATCTGAGTCATCTTATCTTTCCTACGGGGATTAAGAGCTAGGCTATCTCTTCTTTCTATCAGGATCACGCGCTACTAATCCTTAGACTTATAAGATTGTTGGATTTAAGCTTGAGTTCAGTTTCTACTACTTCCGTATGTTAATTGTTGATCTCGAAACCTTGGTATTGTGCTTCTGAGTGGTTATGCCACCATTTTTGTGAATGTCTCAAATCTCTTCTTAGCATTTACAGCCGTTATGCTGTCCGAGTCATTCCAGGTTTCTAAATAGTCTGATGCATTTGCAAAATCCTTTCCCTCTGGTTTCGATGCTCCTTTATGCCAGCTCAATCACACTAATTGTTGAGTTGAGGTATTCTACTGCCTCGACCTTTATGTTGGAATAATTATTATGACCCTAGGTGTCTCAGGGGATCATCTAGTGGTCTAGCCATGATTTGTGTCCTAGTGTGATGATTCTGGCCTTTATTCTCGAAAGCATTCCGTGATGCTACTTAGGAGTAGGTATTCTATTCCTGGGTTTTGAACCCGAGATTCATCCTACTTACATCATGTTGATAGTGTTGCTAGTTCCTTTAGGATAATAGTAACCTTTGCGATAGTCCTCGAGGTTCATGATACATCCTTCTTCCAATTACCATGAATCATTCTTGGCAGGAGTTCTTCTGAACCAAAAGATGACAACAAGAGCGCTCTTGATGAGTTCTCCATGCTATATTGTGACTCTGCCAGCTCAACCTTTCTGCATGGGTTATTCGGAAGAATTATGTTGAACTTGGTTCGACATACTAATTTATGCATCCACAACTCAGAAAGTTATATGTTCCTTTGAGTTGTCCCTCTTTAGTTGTCTACTGACCTTCGTCTATCAATTGATAGTCAAGAGTATGCGTGCGTTCGTTTATCGATGCCTATTACTCTTGTGGTCCGTCAAGCCATTCTATCGCGGAATGATAGGAGAAACAAACTCCAGTACCTCTTCCATATCTAGGATTGGGTCAAAGCAATTGTGCTCCGCAGATCAAAATGCCAGCCCAGCTTTTGATTCTGTTCTACCCTGAAGTATTACCGTCTTTATGTCAGGATTTTCATGAGGATTGCACCGGCTCTTGTGAATTCTTGATGTAGTGATACTTCTCGCCATCATTATTCATCCCTCGGTTCTGTGTTGTCGCAACCGGAATGCCGACAAGTGAATCGTGATGTGTGAATTCAATACTCCTAGCAACCTTGTTGCTTGGTAGTTAATGGACAATAATTTCATTCTTAGCGTGTTGGTTTTGAATCATCATTCTAAGGTTGATCATGCTACCTAGTCCTTGTTCTCGGTGCACTCCTCGATCGATGAGTTAGGATTATTTCAAATCTTCGCTCTATTGATCATATCGTCTTGCCTCAAAAAGCAAGATTGTTCTCGAGCTTAGTAACATATCGGAGGTTCGTGATTTTCCGAAGATCTTCTCGGAAGTATTACCAGGTTGTCACCTGACCGCTTTGTTGAGCTCGTGATCAAGTTGGTTTCTTATAAACCAACCTTCTCCAAGGGTCTGTGTTGGATATCCCTGAGCTAGTTGGTTAAGCTAGACAACAACTTGGAGAGTTGGAAGATAAAAGCTTGTCTGACTTAGTTCATGCTAAGGGATATCTTTCTGTGTATGTGTGTGTGTTGAAGAAAGATGATATCTTCATCAATTGGTCCTTGTGGTCAGTTGTTGGACCTATTGTCCTACCCCATCTTTGATTTGAGTATGGGCTATCGTCAAATCAAATCAGAACCAACGATATTCGTAATGTTGTCTTACTCGTGGTTGATCCCTCGAGCATACACCATTATATCTTTCGGGTCTGACCAATGCTATCACTTGTTCACTTAACTATGGATTCCTTTTAAAGGGAAACCCGGAAGAATTGTTGTTGAGCCCATTGGCAACATCCTTATCTCCTCCATGATGTTGTTGAACATTAAGCTAGTGTTGGAAACTTTTGAAAGCATTTTCTTCATGCTAGCTCATGAAGTATTTGTTTGATGAAAGGAGTGACTTCCTCTTATACACGTGCATTTGGTGAAAGTTGCCGCCGTGAATTTGAGAAAGATTGTTTTGTTTCCTTTGGAATCATCCCAAATCAGTCATGCACACGTGCGAAGTATTCTGTAGTCTGGAGACTTGCAACCTTCATTCTATATGTGTCCCTAGCACACTAAGCCACTGATTGACTTGTTCAAGGAAAAGAAGTCTATGCTTGGGATCTAATCCATGGACTTGCGTAAAGACTTCGATATCCTCGATTATGGTTCCCCACCCGAACTCGGTAGTGTTTGATTATAAGACTACTACGTGGCCATGCTTGTCTGGGACAACGTGTTCACATGTTAGTAGCAGAACCAGCTCATGTTTGGAGCTTGCTATCGTAGTTCATTCCCGAGAATCTCGCAACGTCATCTCATCGATTTGTGTTGCAAACTTTCGTTTTTCTTCCTAGACTCGATGAGTCTAGAATATCCTGACACCAACCAGATCTGAATCTCAGGCAGATATGATGGTTTGGAACATTTCCCAAGAATTATAATATCGGTCCCTGAAAACCGGTAAAGTGGATGTCGTGGCCAACACACCTAGCCAGAAGACCTGTTATTATAATATCTTGATTGAGGAAGTTGGCCACCTCCCCATAGGGATTTCGTAGGATTTACTCCCTAGTTGCCCCTATGGATTTTGAGATCCCGAAGTCCGACCTTTTTACTTGATGTTCTAGATATCAAACCATATCTATGAATGGGTTACACTAGCACATCAAGGAGAACATTAGAAGCGGAGTGCTAAATGTCTCTCGGTCGATCATCCAGATTTTATTTCCTTGGCCCCGCCAAGGGTGAAATCTAAGAAAGTGTTATCTTCCTTTGCATCTGCATCATCCATCATCATTCATCATGGTAGCAAGTTGTGTTGCCAGGATCCTTGACACGGATGTTGGTAAAACCTTGATGATTATGGAATTGCTCAAGTTCTTGAGAGCACGCGCAAGTGCTAGGTTTGATCGTCGGCATTAACTATATAGCGCTCTCAGTTTCCTCGGTTATGCTATAACCATTCCAATAGTGGAATAACTCTCTATTGTTGGGTTCTTCCCCAGTTACCAGAATCATTCCCAGCATTTGCATTTTGTTTCCAGCTTGCACTGCCAATGTGCCATTCTACCATGGGTCTCTTCCATTTCCGGTGATAAGCAAAAATCATACATTGCGTTGTCTTCAACAAGGTAGTCCACATCATCCAAGTCCGAGTATGCCATTCTACCGACCCCCTCCAAACGATCGCTCGAGAATTGTCTTAGGCTGGTTGAAAGAGTTTCAATGATCTTTGAATCAAAGGTAATTCTTTTGCCACTTAAGGGGATATTTCTACAAGTCACCTTTCCTAAGGTGCATCGTTATGGTATCATGGAAACTCAACTCCTCGCTACGTGACAATCGTTTACCACCTTCTTGAGTCTGAAATTGTTGCCTACCTAGTGAACCTTTGTCATCTGCTTCACTCCATTTCTTCAGATCTGTGCTTCGTCTCTCAGCTCAAGAGATGTTGTTATGTCTCATTCCGTGGGTTAATCCTGAGTTGTTCGACCTTCGAGAGGAACAATTCTTTTAGGGTCTTTCCTTTCCTCTCGTTGTCATGATAGTTGGAGTTCTCAAGGCAAGACTTCAAGACAATGATGGTGAATGAATCAACGTTCAATTGAAGTGCACCCTGGATCGTGAAGATTATACTAGTCTGCGTTACCCCTTCACCTTACCCTACGCTTGAATCTCGAGATGAGATTCTTGTTTAGTGGGGGTGAGTTGTCACATCCCTGGTCCTGTTATGCACTAGGCTAGACCTCATGTGAGCATCATGTTTTAATTCAAATGAAATTTGAATTGAGGGATTTTTAAAAGCCTCAGAAACCTTCTAAAAATGATCAACATTAAAATCTTCTCAAAGAAGTCCAAGAAAATGTTCCTCTTAGTCTCTGAAAATATTGCAAAGAGGTAAAACTCAAAACAATATTTTTGGTATCTCAGAGTTAATTATTTTGGGCCTTTGAATTAAATAAATAACTATTTGCATTGGATATATATTTGATATATAAATAATATATGTCCAATAATGCTGGAACATTTTATGTGGTTTGGTATATTTTAGTTCTAGCCACATAACTATTTTCAGGATTTTATAAAATGGTTTAGTATTTTACTAAACTAAAACAACACAGAACAAAATAAATAAAAACAACAAAAATAGAAATAAAAGAGAGAGAGAGAAGGAAGTTACCTGGCGCCCACTTACCTGGCCCAGCACGGCCCAGCCCATCTCCACTTCCCCCCCCTGTCGTCTTCCTCTGCCAGTAGGCAGAGGCGAGGCGTGGCGCGCGCCCGAGAGGCCTTGGCCACCTCCTGCTTCCCCCTGGCCACCTCCTGCTTCCTCCTCGACGCCCCGGAGACGCCACGCACCTCCCTGCCTCTCTCCCTCACTCTCCCGCGTCCTCATCCTCTCCCCTGGACCTCTCTCTCACTCGCCGAACGGAGCCGCCGCCACCGACGAGCTCCCTCGCGGCCACCGCCACCCCCTAGCCTCGCCGATGCGCTCAAAGGCTCCGCCTCGACCCCCTCTTTCTCCCCACCGAGCCACAAGGTCCCGGACACGCTGCAACGCCGCCACCATCGCCGTTTCCATCGCCGGCCGCCGAGGATCTTCACCGTCGATTCGCCGCCGTCTCCGCTTCCCCGAGCTCGTCATCTACCCCATCCGAACCACCGTGAGCTCCTGCACATTTTGCCCCTAACCCCGTGGCTTGCTGCTCGCCGTAGCCGCCATTTCATAGCTGGCCGTAGCACGCCGCCGCCTGAGCTCGTCGCCGGCGTAGCTCCGGTGACCATTTGGTCACCCTGGCATGCCTAACTCGCTCCCCGCACCGCGTAGCGCCCCGCTAGCCGCTCACCTCGCTCATTTGCTCACTGATGCACCGTAGCGACGCGCCCGAGCACCACCGAACACCATCGCCGCCAAAGCTCGTCGCCGGCATGAGTTCCGGCGACCCCACGACCTCCCACTTGGTCCTCTAGATGCGCGAGAGCAAGGGCCATCCCCTGGTGCCCTCAGCGCGCCAAGCTGACGCCTCTAGCGTAAGTCCGGCGTGCCCCCGCCGTGTCCTGTGGTCGCCGCCGGCTGGTCTCCGGTGGCTGACGTGGCACCATTAGTTTAGGTGCTAATCGTGTTTAGTCAGTGTCGCGTGTCGATGACATATGGGCCCCACGCCCTTAACTAACCACGGTTTAAACCCTGTTTAGTTTAAGTTAACCACAGTGGCCCCACGCGTCGGAGTTGACCTAGCTGACGTGGCCGTTGACCGGTCCCACCTGTCAGTGAGTTAAATAACCCTGTGTCACTGACGTGTGGCCCCCACACGTCAGGTTGACCAGCAGCAGCGTCTGTTGACCTGCTGACGTCACGGTGACGCACTGCTGACGCAGTAAATGTTTTCTGGAATTTAAATAATTCTTAAATGATTTATTATTTTCAGAAAATGTCCTAAACTTCTAAAAATCATAGAAATTCAACCGTAACTCCAAATGAAATAAATTATATATGAAAAATTATCAGAAAAATTCAAGGAATCCATCTGTACCACTTTCATGCATGTTAGAACAACTTATAGCTGCTGTTTAGCACAAATCAATTAAATGGCATTTGAATAATCAAATATGGAGTTTGAATTTGAATCTTGTATTCAAACCAACTTCATTTAATCTGTTGCTAGTTGCATTAGCCCAAAACACATTCATTTTGCCATGTCATGATCATGCATCATATTGTGCATTGCATTGATTGTGTTCCCTTCTGTGTTGCCGGTATTTGTCCCCTCTCGATAGACGTGATACCGATGATGTGATCGTTGACACTGATGAAGACTCAACGTTATCTTCAGAAGTGCCAGGCAAGCAAAACCCCCTTGTTCATTCCGATACAATCCTACTCTCTCGCTCCTGCTCTCTTTTAATGCATTAGAACAACAACGATTCAACTGTTATTTGCTGCGGTAGCTGAACCCCTTTATCCTTTGCATGACCTGTCATTGCCACAGTAAATAGATGAAACCCACTAGCATGAGTAGGAGTTGTTTGAGCCCTGTTGTGCCTACTCATTCATGTTTGTTTGTCATGCCTGCTACTGCTTAGAGTTGAGTCAGGTCTGATTCATCGGGGATGAATCAGAGGTGTGTGAACATGTCCTACTGTGTGTGAGCTAAGTGTGTGAACACGATTTGGTAAAGGTAGCGGTGAGAGGCCATGTAGGAGTACATGGTGGGTTGTCTCATTGCAGCCGTCCTCAAGAACTGAGTTCTGTGTTTGTGATCCATGATTCAGCTACTACCATACATTGGGCCCTGAAATATGACCCCGTTCGACTTCTTATTCACCCTTGTCCTCTGTCCAGGAGTTGCAAGTAGTTTCTGGTGTTTGTAGCTTACTGGAGGCCATGGACAGCGCTGACCGTAGGGGTGGGCTGTGATGCGGTAGGTATGTGGCACGGTGTACCGGATGCCCGTTTGGTGTCTCGGGAACCCTGTTCACATCGTTTGGGGCTGTGAGCGAAACTCCGGCCGGATCTCCTCATGGATGGAACCCGAATAGGCAATAAACCTGGACTAGAGACTTAGGTGTTTAGGTAGGTCGTGGTCTACACCCACGTTGGCTTTCGCTTGAAGTCTGCCGAGCACATGTCGTGTGCAGACGCTAAGTGGTGGAAACATGTATGAAGAAGTACACCCCTGCAGGGTTAATATCATCTATTCGAATAGCCGTGTCCGCGGTAAAGGACTTCTGGGTTGCTTATATCAGTTCATAGACAAGTGAAAGTGGATACTCTAAAATACGCAAGATAAGCGTGAGTGTTATGGATGGCGTTCTCGTAGGGAGACGGGAGCGGATCCATAGTGGTGTATTGATATGGTGAATATGTGGACTCGTGTGCGCCACCTCAAAAGAGTTGCTTGCAGTCGTAGTTTAGGATAGCCACCGAGTCAAAGCTGGCTTGCTGCAGTTAAACCCCACCATCCCCTTGTTGATAATGATGCATATGTAGTTAGTTCTGATGTAAGTCTTGCTGGGTACATTTGTACTCACGTTTGCCTATTTTATGTTTTTGCAGAGAGACTTCGGTCTCACTAGTAGTTCCACGTGGACTTCGACGTTTAGCTTGTTACCTCAGCTACGGTCTTGTGCCTCGGCAGGATTTGGTAGATAGTCAGGCTTCTCAGCCTTTTTCATTTATAGATGTCTGTACTCAGACATGATAGCTTCCGCTTGTGCTTTGATATGTATGCTCTGAATGTTGGGTCATGAGACCCCTGTTTGTAATATCTCGCTCCTCGGAGCCTATTGATTAAATACTTGAGTTATAGAGTCATGTTGTGATGCCATGTTGTGTTTGCACATATCGAGCATATTGTGTGTATGTTATTGAAATGCTTGGTATGTGTGGGATCTGACTATCTAGTTGTTTATTCTTAGTAGCCTCTCTTACCGGGAAATGTCTCCTAGTGTTTCCACTGAGCCATGGTAGCTTGCTACTGCTCCGGAACACTTAGGCTGGCCGGCATGTGTCCTTCTTCGTTCCTGTGTCTGTCCCTTCGGGGAAATGTCACGCGATGAATACCAGAGTCCTGTTAGCCCGCTACAGCCCGGTTCACCGGAGTCCTGCTAGTCCAGTGCTACAGCCTGGATTCACTCGCTGATGACCGACACGTTTGATGCTGGGTCATGGATGCCTGTCCCTGTAAGTTTGTGCCACTTTGGGTTTACGACTAGCCATGTCAGCCCGGGCTCCTTATCATATGGATGCTAGCGACACTATCATATACGTGTGCCAAAAGGCGCAAACGGTCCCGGGCAAAGGTAAGGCGACACCCGTGGGAATACCGTGCGTGAGGCCGCAAAGTGATATGAGGTGTTACATGCTAGATCGATGTGGCATTGAGTACAGCGTATCCCTTAAGTCCATCGAAGCTGCCCTTCAAGAACTCAAAACCATCGTGTGATAGCCCCACGGTGGGCGCCAACTGTTGTGGGTTTGTGATGGCTGATGTCCTCATGAAATGACTTAGTCGTGGAGCCATCGCTATGGGTTAGCTTAAGGGGTTAAACCGGACAAGGGACCCGGGGAATTTTATACTAGTTCGGCCCCTTCGAGGAAGGTAAAAGCCTACGTCTAGTTGTGATTGGTATTGCTAGGATTTCGAAGGCCAGGGAGCGAATTCGCTTTGTCTGGCTCACGGGTTGTTGTTGTCTGTCCCTAAACCGCGGCCGGGTCATCCCTTTATATACATAGGTTGACGCCCGCCGGACTACAGAGCCCCGAAGCCGGATCATAAACGTGTCCGGTTCGGTCTTTACTCTCCCTATCTTATCATACAAGTTATTTGACTAGGTCGGTTTACATCTACAGGCTATAACCCGCCTTTGGGCATTGGGCCTTCCTTAAAGCGCCATTATCCTCACATCTTTGTGGGCTTCTAATCTTCAAAGAGTCAATCCGGCTACATAAGGACGGTTTACCTCCAGTAGTAATATCCCCAACAGTGGAGGTGCAGACCAGTCAAAATCTTCCTTGAGACCCATTTTCTTCAGATCTTCTTCACTATAGACATGTGACATAATAGCCCAGGTGCGACCGAAAACCTCATGGAGGTAGTAGTGGTTTTTCTTCAGTGCATTGTGTGTAGGGGTCATGTTGTGAAGAAATGAACCAAACTGACGCTTAACCCATTTATGGTTTCGATCCACCTTCTGATGAAGACTAAGCTGAAGCTCACGGTCAGTCATCACACGAGGAGAAGTGGCTTGAGGATTTGGCTTGGAGGCATGGGCAGCAGAATCATGAGTGGCAGAGTCATCATTGGTGGAATAAGATGCAGCTTTGCGAAACTGACCATCTAATGGACGAATACCTTCATCAATGACAACAGGAGCCTTGCCTTTTTCATCAGTTGAAGTAAAAGTCTGCTTGAGGACTTCAATCGGGGACAAGTAGCTGAGGTGATTCTGAAAATCAGCCCTGAGGAATCTCATAGTCCAAGGTGCATAAGGTTTCAGCTCAAACAGAGAAAGTGCAGCATATGCCAGAGTCCTCATGAAGAAATCGTGATAGTTGATAGGAATGCTATGAATGATGTTGAATAGCAGATTCTTCATGATGCCAACTATTTCCTCATCAGATGAGTCGTGGCCTTTGATGGGACTCATTGTCCTCGTCAGAATGCAATAGACGGTTCTGGGCACATAGAGTAAATCCTTTACGAGGAATTTGGTCCTTGGGGCTTGACCGAGCTTCAGAGGCTTCATTATCACTTGCATGTAATGAGCAGTGAGTTCAGGTTCATGGTACAGGCATCGAGCTCCTTCACTGGGTGGACTGATGGGCAGGGTGTGGAGCAATTCATAGGCCGGTGCCGTATAGTGAGTATTATCGGTCATCCAGTCCAAGACCCAGGTGTTGATATCTTCAGGATCACCTATGATATGCAGTGTAGCGTAGAACTAAAGAATGGGCTCTTCATTCCAATCAAGGATGTTAGTGCAAAAGTTGAGGAGGCCTGCATCATGAAGCACACTAAGCACAGGAATGAAACAAGGCAATGATTCCATGTCCACATGAGGAATATGCTCATGGTAGAAGATTTTGTCCTTGTTGAAAAGCAGTGAAGAATAGAAGTTGGCCTGGCTGGCAGTCCAAAAGCGCTTCCTTCTAAGACGAGTAGAATCATAGGGATTGTGGTCAGTGAAGTACACGTGCTTGCCGAAGAAATTATCAACCTTGAATTTCTGCTTCTTTGAGAATGGATCCTTTGGCTTAGGGTGAGGAGTGTCAGTCAATTGCATCACAACCTCCGGGATCTCGATCTCAGGTTCCACAGGTTGAGGAATTTCAGGTGCTTCTTCAGTGGCAGCCTGGGACTTCAATTCTTCATTTACATGATCTTCGGCACTAGTGGCTGGAATTTCTTCATGGACAGACGGTGTGGCATGTGGTTCATCAGATCCCATGTGTACAGTAGTTACTGGGGACTGAGGAATTTTTTGCAATGGTGTGAAGAGTGGAGAGTTGGGGTGCTAACTTTCCCAAAATTCATCACTTAGCACGAGTGTGGTACAACCAATGTCCACATCTTCATCTTCCATTTCTTCAACGCCGGCCTCTTCAGCAGTAAACTGAGGCATAGGCGAGGAGACAACTGGTGTTGAAGGGATTGTATCCACTTCAATTTCTTCATCCATCTGCTCCGACGAAGCAGCAGAGGGATTCTCTTCATCGGATTCACTTGGAATCACATATTCTTCATCAAAAGGAACAAGGTCCTTCGATGGCATGGTTGAGGTAGGAACAACATCAATTGGGTTTGCAAACGAGCTTGTCAGTGGCTTCATCTTCTTCTGAGCTGAAGAATTTGATGCATTTGATGCCTTCCTTTTTCTTCATTGCTGCACGCTCTGTAGCCTTAGTCTTCTTCACATCTGATGCAGATGGAAGGATCGGAGTTGGGGTAGGCGCAGGAGGAGCAGAGCAATTTGGTTGAGTTTCTTCAGGCACAACTGATGTTTTTGCCCTGACGTCCTCACTTTCTTCAGGCGCACCACTAGTGGATGCCCTAGCAATTTCATCAGCGGCTGGAATGCAGTCATCAGCCTTGGAACTCACATTTTCTTCAGCAGCCTGATTGTCATCAGCGGTGCTGGCATTTCCTTCAGTCGGCTGAGCAGATGCTTCAGCCTGAGGAATTTCCGGTTGTGTTGGGACTACAACATTTGAAGTGAAGTTGTCAGCGAGTCTCACAGAACGAACCTTGGCTCCCAGCCAGTCAGCGTGGTATGCATCAAATTCATCATTGAGTTTCTTGATCTCAGATCGAATTGTGACAAGTTCTTCAGTTGTCATAGAGACAACGTTCTTCTTCAGGAAGCGCTCCATTTTGTATTGCGCCTTCTTGATCTGCCTAGCCTTCTCATACTTCCATTTCTCTTCTTGTATGAAGTGAGTCAACATATGACTTTGGCCAGGAGTCAGCTTGAAATCAGGCATAGGAGTATTTGGGTCGTTGTGCCATAGGTCAATATACTCAAGGATCAACTTTGGATCCAAAAGCAGAGGCACACTTGTGCCCTTGGCTCTAGCGGCCCTGACTTGCCTGTCTCTGATGATTTCGGCAAGTTCCTCATCATCAGCTTTTCTTCATCCGATGACACTTGGAAGGCAACTTGCTTCTTCTGAGGACTTGGTCGAGAGCCTCTTCCAGCAGTTGCCTTGGTCTTCAATAGAGTGGGACCAGTTGAGGAATGCAGTGGTGCTGAGGAACTAGAAGATGCTCCTGAGGCAATAAAAATGCCCTTCGTCCTTTGGCACGTGGCGAGATGCACAGGTGCTGAGGATTTTGTCGGAGCAGCTGAGGACTTTGGCGGAGGAGCTGAGGACTTTGGAGCAGCATGAGGAGTGGGTCGTGAGGGCTTTGAAGAGTCTGGCCGCGAGGGCATTGTTGAGGAACTTGGCCATGAGGGCATTGATGGAGAAGCACTTGGCTTGTGAGCAGGCTTCTTTGGCATGGCCTTCTTTGGCTTGCTTGCAGAGGCCTCAGCAGTGGCAACAGCAGCAGAGTCTTCATTGAATTTCCTCACTGCTTCTCTTGCTTGTCTGGACAACTTGGCCTGGCGCTTGGCCCATTCATCAGGATAATTCTCACCGCGCTTGAGGCTGGTGGGATCTGCTTCTTGGCCAGGTGCCAACGGAGGTCTTGGGCATGGAGGATTTAGAGCGAATTTCTTCATGTATTTTGGAGTAACATATCTGTACTCCCTCCACTCTCTTGCCCATCTCATCTCTATTCTTTGGATTCGCACTTTGCGCTCATTCTTGGTTTCCTTGCCATGAGTGGCCTCATCAGGAGTGCAATAGTCCTTATATATGTCATCAGGGATCTCAAAAGCAGTATTGACCTCAGGCCTCTTTCCTCCTTTCTGTGGCTTCTTACCGTCAGCCATTTTCTTCAGTTGAGGAATTTGAACAATGGAATTCTCTGAAGATGTATGCAACTTGTCTTCGAGGAATGCTGCAAATGAGTTAAGTTGATGAGAACCTAGTGATTCAGCAGCTGACATGAGTACCTATGAACGGAGTATACTTGCGAGGAATTTGGAGAGGTCATATGCGTTCTCAGAGGTTTTTCAAAAAGAACAAGTTTGAGGAATTTGACCAGATGAGTCTTGAAGAATTTCACTAAGCGTTCTTTGTCTTAGGTTCCAGAGATGTATAGATCGAAAATCCACATATTTGAGGAATCTTGAAGAAAAACATAGCTTAGAGAAACAAATCAAGAACAGATGAAATGTGAGGTGTTTTAGTGTGTGAAGATATGAATAAAAACACCTTTGAGGATTTTGTAGAAATCATTTGAATCAAAGAGGGTAGTAAAAGTAACTTTTAATTACCCTGTATGAAGAACATGATGAAATGGAAAGTGGAGATGTGAAGTTCGTCAGTGCAGATCTTCCACGCCCTAACTTGATAGAGGAAGATAGCTACAGCGGCGGCGGAGTGAAGAAATCCGCGGCCGGCGCGAGTACGACGATGACGAGGTTGAGGCAGTGAAGCTCTTCCTCACCGGCGACGATGAAGTAGCGGTTGCGCTAGGGTTTGAGAAGCTCGAGCTGGAGTGAGGTCGAGCGGAGTAAAAGAGAAGTGAGGAAGGGGAGGGGGTATTTATAGCCACGGTGAAAAACCGTTCGCCCGAAGAATTTGGATGAACGTGCCCCTGACCCTTCTCATTCGCTTGACATGTGTCACCCATGAACTGAGAAGTGGAGATCGTGTGAGATCGTGGGTGAATGGATAAGTGTTGTTGTGGGATGTGGAACGGTTTGAGCGGCAAAGCCAAAAATTTAGATAAGATAGGTTTTAAAGTTCCGTTTGCAATTTCTTTAGCTGACAAGGACACAGTGAACATTTTGAACGAGTTTCAAATAAAACGCACATGAAGAATTTGTGAATAGAATGGGTTGAGTTTAGCATAGACGGGGTAGGGTCCGATCACATTCATTTAGCAGAAAAAGCAACTTGAAGAATTAGCCATAAGTGAATGCTGTAGAGGACATAAACTCATATATATATAGCCAATGAAGAAAAATGTCGGAAACAGTGAAGACAATGCAAAGTTGAAAAACAAATGAGGAATTTCAAAGAACTGAGGAAAAGCTCAATTGAAGATTTTCAACTTTTGGTGGTGGCGTGACCCACCGTATAAGAATGATGATTTCAGACACCGCGTACAATTGTCGTAGGGTTCTAAGAATCAAATTCTTCGTTAATTTCTTCACACTTAGAGTGTTAGTCTTAATTGATTGAAGAAAAACGTTTCTTCATGTGTTGCACATCTAAGTCATCAATTTTGCATAAGTGTTAGGATGAGTGTCCTTTTCAAAGAACATTCGATGATTCTAAGATATTTAGCTCACACTGCAACTTGCTAAATCTCTTCTCATCCAAGGGCTTTGTGAAGATATCGGCTAGCCGTTCTTTAGTCTTCACATGCTCAATAGAAATGTCGCCCTTCAACACATGATCACGAAGAAAATGATGATGAATCTGAATGTGCTTTGTCTTCGAGTGCTGAACTGGGTTGTGAGCAATCTTGATGGCACTCTCATTGTCATAGAAGAGAGGCACATTCTTCATGTTGACGCCGTAGTCCTTGAGAGTTTGCTTCATCCACAACAATTGAGCACAGAAAGAACCAGCAGCAATGTACTCAGCTTCAACAGTAGACAGTGATACGCAGTTCTGTTTCTTCGAGGACCAACAGACCAAGGATCGTCCGAGGAAATGACATGTACCAGATGTTGACTTGCGATCCACACGGTCACCAGCATAGTCAGAGTCAGAATATCCAATGATATCAAAAGCCGAGCCCTTGGGTTACCATAATCCAAGTGTTGGTGTGTGAGCTAGATATCGAAGAATATGTTTCACAACCTTATGGTGTGATTCCTTCGGTGCAGCTTGAAATCAGGCACACATGCAAACACTAAGCATTATATCTGGCCTAGATGCACATAAGTACAATAAAGAACCAATCATGGAGTGGTATACCTTAGGATCGAAGTCAATACCATTTTCATCAGTGCACAGATGGCCATTTGTGGGTATATGAATTTTGACGCCTTTGCAATCTTGCATGCCGAATTTCCTCAGTACATCCTTGAGGTATTTCTCCTGAGATATGAATATGCCATTGCGTTGTTGACGAATTTGAAGACCTAAGAAGAATTTCAATTCTCCCATCATAGACATTTGATATTCTTTACTCATCATATAGGCAAATTCATCACTATAACGTTGGTCAGTACAGCCAAAGATAATGTCATCAACATATATTTGGCACACAAATAGTTCATCATCATAAGATTTAGTGAAAAGAGTAGTGTCGAGTGAACCGGGTTTGAAGCCTTTCTTCATGAGGAATTCCTTCAAATTATCATACCACACCCGAGGGGCCTGCTTGAGGCCATAGAGGGCCTTATTGAGTCTGAAGACTTTGTTAGGATGCTTTGGATCTTCAAAACCTGGGGGTTGAGCAACATATACTTCTTCCTCAAGCTTACCATTAAGGAATGCACTTTTCACATCCATTTGATATAAAGTGATATCATGATGGTTAGCATAAGCAAGTAATATACGAATAGCCTCAAGTCTAGCAATAGGTGCAAAAGTTTCATCGAAGTCAATTCCTTCAACCTGTGTGTAGCCTTGAGCTACAAGCTGTGCATTATTCCTCACCACAAGGCCATTTTCATCTTGCTTGTTCCGGTAGGTCCACTTTGTGCCGATGATATTGTGCTTGCAAGGATATGGACGTTTAACCAGTTCCCAGATGTTGTTGAGCTCGAACTGATGTAATTCTTCTTGCATGGCCTGAATCCACTTAGGCTCCAGAAATGCTTCATCTACCTTAGTGGGCTCTGTGATAGAGACGAAAGCAAAGTGACCACAAAAGTTAGATAAATGTGAAGCTCTTGAGCGTGTGAGAGGACCTGGAATGTTGATGTTGCTGATGATTTTCTCAATTTGCACTTCATTTGCGACGCGAGGATGAGCGGGTTGACGTTGAGGAATTTGATCAGCATTTTCTCCAGCACCATTTTCCTCAGGTGCACCAGCATGACATTCTTCATGTTCTGGAATAACTTCTTCAGCAGATTCTTCAGTAGGAATGACATCCTCTGTAGCCTTGAGCTTAATAGATTCCTCAGGAGGTATTTCATCTGTCACAGGAGGTAGGTGTTCTCTTTGCGAGCCATTAGTCTCATCGAACCGCACATCTACAGTTTCAACAACCTTGTGATGACAGGTGTTGAAGACTCTGTAGGTGTGCGAGTCCTTACCATAACCGAGCATAAAACCTTCATGTGCTTTCGGTGCAAATTTAGAACTGTGATGAGGATCTCTAATCCAACATTTAGCACCGAAGACTTTTAAATAACTCACATTGGGTTTCTTGTCAGTGAGGAGTTCATAGGCAGTTTTCTTGAAGAAATTTTGAAGATATACTCTGTTGATGATGTGGCATGCAATATCAATTGCCTCAGGCCAGAAGCGAGAAGGCGTCTTGTACTCATCAAGCATAGTGCGGGCCATCTCAACAAGAGTCCTGTTCTTGCGCTCCACGATGCCATTTTGCTGAGGAGTATAGGGAGCAGATAGCTCATGAGTGATACCAAGTTCATCAAGATAGTCATCAAGGCCAGTGTTCTTGAACTTAGTTCCATTATCACTTCTGATGTGCTTGATCTTCACACCAAAGTTGGTTGAAGCCCTCGAGGAAAATCGTTTGAAGACTTCCTGCACTTCAGTTTTGTAAGTGATAATATGGACCCATGTATATCGAGAATAATCATCAACAATGACAAAGCCATATAAGGATGCATCATTAGTAAATGTGGCATAGTGGGTAGGGCCAAAGAGATCCATGTGAAGCAATTCAAATGGTCGAGTAGTAGTCATGATAGTCTTTGCTGGATGCTTGGCCTTGGTCATCTTTCCAGCTTCACAGGCTTCGCATAAGTGATCCTGGAGGAATTTGACATTTTCAATGCCAATGACATGCTTCTTCTTCGCGAGCATGTGCAGATTCCTCATGCCAGCATGACCAAGTCTTCGATGCCATAGCCAGCCTTCTAAAGCTTTTGCAAGTAGACATGTAGCAGGTTGTGGTCCTGTAGAGAAATCAACAATATACAAATCTCCTCTCCTAAAGCCTTTGAAGACTTTGGAATTGTCAGCTTCCATGATCACAATGCAACGATACTTGCCAAAGACAACCACCATATCAAGATCACAAAGCATTGAGATAGACATGAGGTTGAACCCTAAGGACTCAACAATCATGACTTTGTCCATGTGTCGATCCTTTGAGATTGCAACCTTACCTAGACCCAATACCTTGCTTTTGCCTTTGTCAACGTAGGTGATGTGCTTCAGATGTGATGGAGATAAAGCAGTGTCCATCAATAAGCTCCTGTCACCAGTCATGTGATTTGTACATCCACTATCGAGGACCCACTCAGTGGCTTTGGGTTGATCATCCTGCAGATGAATTAGTGCAACTTACGAACTCATATACTTCATCAGTGAAGAATATGACATCAATTTCATCAGACAATAGAATAGATAAAACAGTATGAGGACGTGAGAAATGAAAATTCATTTCTTCATGATTAGCTTGTGTCCTTTCAATCATATTCAGGTCTCCAGCAAATTCATCAGACATTTAAGTTCGTCTGGAGACCTGACCCTGCATAAGAGGTTAGTTCTTTTTCTTCACCACCCACATCTGAAGGGGTGGCAAAGAGTTCATCATTATGCGAGCTCCATAAGAGAAAGGTGGCATAGATGCCAATCCACTTCGTTTCACATAAGATAAGTTAGGGTAAGCATAAGAGTAAGCAAAGAAATTCTTTGAGGACTTATGAACATAATGATTTGAAGAATAATGCACATATCCATAATCCTTAGATCTTCCCTGCGAAACAGACGGGTTATCACAATGATGTTCATATGAGGAATTTGGTCCTTTTGATGAATTTGATCCACGTGAGGAGTTTGGTCCATATGAGGGCTTGGATCCATATGAAGAATTTGGTCTGGGGTTCCTATTCTTCACAGGTGGTGTCATGATGACATTCACCTGAAGATTTTCAAGGCACCTTTTGGAAACCCAGATTTTCTTCATAGGAGAACCGTTCCTGCAGTTAGTGCCAACATATCTAGCAAATACTTCACCATTCTGATTTTTGAATAGTTTGTAGTTGGAGTCAATTGACTCATTAGAAGAATATGAAGATTCACATGTAAAGCCAGATAAGGTAGATGGATCCACTGAAGGTCCCTTTGCAGCAACCCATGAGGTTTTGGGATACTGCTCAGGTTTCTAGTAGGCCCCTCAGCATTGATTTTCCTTTCAAAGGCAGTACCCTCTTTCCTAGGGTTCCTGTTGAGGATCTGTTTTTAAGCACGTCACAAAGAGCCTGATGCCCTTTGAGGCTTTTGTACATGCCTGTCATATACAATTCCTTCAGCCCTGCATCATCAGTGATACTAGCAATGTCCTCAGATGAGGAATTAGTGATAGCAGAGGCAGTTGAAGAATTTGCAGCAATGGAAGTATTTGAGCATTCAGGTGAAGAATTAGCAGTTTCACGTTCAATGCACTTCAAACATGGAGGAACAAATTCATCCTCACTAGATTCAGAGGAGGGATATTTGAGTACCTTTGATCCTTTTGCCATGAAGCAATAGGTGGGAGCGTAGTCCTCGTCTTCGTCATCAGTAGTGTTGGGGAGGTCCATTTCTTCAGAGTTGAAGATAGACTTTCTGACGAAAGCAGTTGCGAGGGCTAGGCTCGCCACACCAGAGTCTAACTCCTCATATTCCTCCTCTTCCTCATTTTCTTCAGATTCAGCCTCAGAGTCCATTTCCTTGCCAATGAATGCTCGAGCCTTCTTGGAGTTGCTCTTCTTGTGAGATGAGGACTTTGAGGGTCTTGATGACGAAGACTTTGAAGATTTCTTCTTCTTCTTTGAATCATCAAAACTGTAATCCTTGTACTTCTTCTTCTCCTTTGATTCCTTTTCACACTGAGGACAATCTTGAATGTAGTGTCCAGGTTTTTTGCACTTATGGCAGAGTCTCTTCGTGTAATCATGGGATGAGGAATCTTATCTCAATTCACCACCTCTTGAGGATTTACCAAAACGACCACATTTTAAGAACTTTTGGAACTTCCTCACGAGCATTGCTAGCTCCTGGCTCAGTTCTTCAGGGTCACCAAGGCTGCTGTCAGAATCTTCACCATCAGATTCAGATACCGCCTTGGCCTTCAGAGCCCGTGATCTACCATAGCTTGGTCCATAGAGATCTCTCTTCTCAACAAGCTGAAACTCATGAGTGTTTAGTCTCTCTAGGATATCGGCGGGATCAAGTGACTTATAGTCTCCACGTTCTTGTATCATCAATGCCAAGGTATCAAATGAGGAATCAAGCGATCTCAGCAATTTCTTCACCACCTCATGGTCGGTGATATCGGCGGCACCAAGTGCTTGAAGCTCATTTGAGATGTCAGTTAGGCGATCGAAGGTTTGCTGAACATTTTCATTGTCGAGTCTTTTGAAGCGGTTGAAGAGATTTCAAAGAACGTCAACTCAAGAGTCACGCTGTGTTGAGACTCCCTCATTGACCTTGGACAGCCTGTCCCAGATAAGCTTGGCTGTCTCCAAAGCACTCACTCTGCCATACTGTCCTTTGCTCAGATGGCCACATATGATATTCTTCGCTTGAGAATCGAGTTGCTTGAATCTCTTCACATCAGCAGCATTGATGGTGGGAGTGATAGAGGGAACACCATTCTCCACAACGTACCAGAGATCGTTATCAATTGCCTCAAGATGCATGCGCATCTTATTCTTCCAGTAGGGGTAGTCCGTCCCATCGAAGGTAAGACACCCAGCAGAAACCTTGATCATACCTGTAGTCGACATAACTAGAACTCCAGGTGGTTAAACCAAAATCACACAGAACAAGGGAGTACCTTGCTCTGATACCAATTGAAAGTGCGTTATATCGACTAGAGGGGGGGTGAATAGGCGATTTTTATGAATTCTTCACAGAGGAATTTCAGGGTGAGGAAATTCCTTAGTGGAGAACTACTTGCGGCGGAATAAGTACTCAGAAGTAAACATAACAGAACACAAGCATGGTCATCATGATGAAATGAAGACAAGCACAGAGTACGGAAAGCGTAAACACAGGATGACACAGGATGAAGACAAACAGACTGAAGAAATTGAACTGAGGAAGTTGAGAAAGTCTGTAGTCAAAGTCTTCAAACAGATATGAACAAACACTCAACACATAACTGAGGAAATGGAAGGGTTGAGGAAATGGAACCAGGTAGCTTGGTGAAGACAAAGATTTGGTAGACCAGTTCCAACTGCTGTCACAGTTGTATGTCTGGTTAGGGCGGCTAGGTATTTAAACCTGACGACACATAGTCCCGGACACCCAGTCCTGAACACGCAGTTCAGAACACTCAGTCCTCACCGTATTCCCCTTGAGCTAATGTCACACAGACCTCACCCAATCACTCGTGGTAAGTCTTCAGGTGACTTTTGAACCTTCACAGACTCGGTCACTCGGCGATCCATAATTCCTCCTGGATGCTCTAGACCATGACGCCTAACTGTCTGGAAGATGCACAGTCTTCAAAGGTAACAAGCGTCGGATCCACGCAGGATCAATCTCTTCAGTGATGCTCAATCACTTGGGGTTTGTAGGTGTTTGGGTTTTCCTCACTTGATGATTTTCACTCAAAGTCCTCGGAGGATGGGATGCTCTCAAATGACAAGTGTCAGTTTCTCTTGGAGCAGCCAACCAGCTAGTGGTTGTAGGGGGCGGCTATTTATAGCCTAGGGAGCAGCCCGACATGATAAGACATAAATGCCCTTCAATGATATGACCGTTAGGTGGGTAGGTATTTTGGGACAGCTGGCGCATAGCACAGCAACAGTCGGAATTTTGAGTATCAAATTCCTCAGGGCTATCATGTTCCTCACTGTGTAGGTAATCCACACTGACAAATTCCTAACTCCTGAGTCAGAACAGATTCCTCAGAGACCAGAAGAACTTTGTCTCTATCACTAAAGAATATGACTGAACTGTATGAGATTTCCAATGGCTTCACTCGAAAGGATTGGTAGGTGTAGGATTTTGAGTTGAGCATCACTTGGAAATTTTTCCATAGTATTTGCTAGACCCCCTTTAACAGTACGGTGTTTCCTATGACTCAAGAAAGAGAAAAAGAAACTATGAAAACAAAAGTCTTCACGCTTCATGTTCCTCAAATGAATACCAAGTCTTCAAGGTCACACCAATTTCTTCACTTTCAAAGTCTTCAGAAAGTCTTCAGTCCAAGAACTTCATTTTTAAGGGTCGACTTTCTATGTAAATATCAAACTCCTCATAAACTTGTAGACCTGTGTACACTCACAAACGCGTCAGTCCCTTAACCTATAAGTCTTCAATACACCAAAATCACTAAGGGGCACTAGATGCACTTAGAAACTCACAATTCACCGGATCCCCACAAACACACCGCAAAGTCATTACATCGAATAGATGTAACGCCCCGAGACTGATGTGCCAGGTGTCGTCCAGTTATTCGCTGTTGTTGCCTTGTCATTTCTTGCGTGTCATGCATTGCATATCATGTCATCATGTGCATTCCATTTGCATACGTGTTCGTCTCATGCATCCGAGCATTTTCCCCGTTGTCCGTTTTGCATTCCGGCGCTTCGTTCTCCTCCGGTGGTCATTTCTGCCTTCTTCTCGTGTGTGGGGATTAAACATTTATGGATTGGACCGGGACTTGCCAAGCGGCCTTGGTTTACTACCGGTAGACCGCCTGTCAAGTTTTGTACCATTTGGACTTCGTTTGATGCTCCAATGGTTAACCGAGGGACCGAGAAGGCCTCGTGTGTGTTGCAGCCCAACACCCCTCCAATTTGGCCCAAAACCCACCTAAACCTCCTCCATCATCTCGGTCAATCGATCACGATCGCGTGGCCGAAAACTGCACCTCATTTGGACTCTCCTAGCTCCCTCTACCTATATATATGTGGCTCTCCCCGAAAATCTCGCAGTCTAACCCTATCTTCGTCCTCCTTGCGCCGCCGGACACGTCCGCCCGACGGCCGGACATGTCCACCCCGTCCGGCCACGTCGCCCGTCCAATGATGCGCTGCCACGTCGTGCCGCCGCCGCTCTCCTCCTATCTAACGCCGCCACCTCATCAAGCGTAGTGCCACCTCACCGCGCCTCCTCCCGCGGCCCGCCGGACCCAAGGCAGGCCCGCCCGGGCCCGGATCTATGCGCCGCCGCCCGGCCTTCGCCACCACCCGCCCGCGTCCTTCAGCGCCCGTGGCCGCCCGCCTCCGCCGCCGCCAGGCAACGCCGCCGCGCCGCCCTGGCTCCGGTCGCCGGACTCCCCGGCGTGCCCGCCTCGCCCCGCCTCGGAGGACCCCGCAAACCGCGCCTCCTTGTCAGCTCGCGGGAAGCCGTGCTCCGCCGCCCCGCCACCGCGCATGCACGCCGCCGGCCTCCGGATCCGGCCACCTACACCGCCTCCTCCGCCTTGCTTCGACCGGCGCCGCCCCAAGCACAAACTCCAGCGATCTCCTCCAAGTCCGGCCATCCCCATCGTCTCCGGCGAGGTCCCGTGGATCGGGATCAGATCCACCACTCCCCGATCCAAACGCCCCATCCAGATCCGGATCCCTCCGTCCCGGGTTGACTTTCTCGGAGAGGTCTATATTTCTACCAAGTCCCCGAAATTACCAGATTCATATGCCCATGTTCATCATGTCGTAACTTTGCATCCGTAGCTCCGATTCATGCATATAGCATATCAAAATGTTCGTCTCAAAGAGTACATCATTTCATCATTTTCATTTGAGTTCATCTTGATGCCCGAAATGCTGTTGGAAGAGTGCTATTTGAGATAATTGTCAGATCTGCTGCTCCATTTAGATATTTGTCATTTTTGCCATGATTATTGTGTGCACGATATGCCCCTGAGCTCCACATGTGTTTTGCTATATGTTTTGCCATCTTTCCAGAGGTGCAACCCATGTATTTTTGTTATGTGTGTGGTGACTAGTACAAGCTTGCAAAGTGGTGCATTCGTTAATGCTGATTTCAGGGACTTAGCAATTCCACTAAGTCCTTGATCTGTTTATTTCATTATGCCATATGTTCATGTTGTTACCTAGTGTTCCGTGCCTCTTTTGAGGATGTTCATGTTGTTATCTTGTAGTGCTCTATCCATCCATGTATTTGTTTGCAATTATGGAGCACCCTAGCTTGAGTCAATCGAGCTCTACTTTTGCTATTTCGTGAATCTGGGCAGATTGTCTACTTGTTAGCGATTTTGCCGAGGATGTTGTTGTTGATCCGTGCATGCTATGTTATTGTTCTTGCCATGTCTAGCTTGTATAATGTGTAGTATTGATGGGTGTATGCTTAGATTGTCATGACATGCTCTGTAGTGAGTGCATCGAGCTCGTAAACATGCCTACTTGATATCTGTTTTGCATGCTCCAGTTTTTCACTAAGTCTGTGATCTGATTATGTTTTTGCCATGTTCACATGCTTGCAATTGTATTTTCTGATCCCTTTTGGCTCAAGGTCACTAAGGGACTTTTGTTAACCTCTTTGAGTAGCTCCATGCCATGCTTTGCTTTTCCATGTTCAGGTCCTGTAGCATATAGTTTTCATGCTCCAAAGTATGCTACCTGATCTGAAATTCCAGGCAAGTGTTAATTTCACTAAGTCTGAAATCTATTTACCAATTGCTCTTTTGCCATGCTTGTTTGAACCTGTTAGTGGATGAATTAGCCATAGCTCAGTGTTCATCTTATGTTAAGCATCATGAATGGATCCCTGCCATGTAGTTTGTTCCCATGTTTGAGTGTTGTAGCATGTTCATCTTGTTGCATTTAGATGACTACTTGCTGTAAATCGCAGACCGATGCTGCTTGCCATTTCCAAACCGTAACTCCGATTCCGGTCATCTTTATATTGTTTCCAAGCGAAATCATCCCACCTTTCCAGTGGAACACTTGGATTTCCATGTTGAGGCCAGGTTCACTCATTCCCTTGCAAATCATGCATATGCATCGCATACCGCATCCCGCATATCATACCATGTTCATGTGTGGTTTGTTTACTATGTTGTGTGCTTCTTTCTGGTGTTTGCTCCTTAGGGTTGGTTCCGGTAACGTCGTGTTTGTGAGGACCCGTTCGACTATGCCCGTTTGTCTTCTTCATGGACTCGTTCTTCTTCCTTGTGGGATTTCAGGCAAGATGACCATACCCTCGAAATCACTTCTATCTTTGCTTGCTAGTTGCTTGCTCTTTTGCTATGCCTATGCTGCGATACCTACCACTTGCTTCTCATGCCTCCTATATTGTTGAACCAAGCCTCTAACCCACCTTGTCCTAGCAAACCGTTGTTTGGCTATGTTACCGCTTTGCTCAGCCCCTCTTATAGCGTTGTTAGTTGCGGGTGAAGATTGAAGTTTGTTCCTTGTTGGAACATGGAGATGTTGTTCCTTGTTGGAATATGTTTACTTGTTGGGATATCACAATATATCTTATTTAATTAATGCATCTATATACTTGGTAAAGGGTGGAAGGGTCGGCCTTATGCCTGGTGTTTTGTTCCACTCTTGCCGCCCTAGTTTCCGTCATATCGGTGTTATGTTCCCGGATTTTGCGTTCCTTACGCGCTTGGGTATAATGGGAACCCCTTGACAATTCGCTTTGAATAAAACTCCTCCAGCAAGGCCCAACCTTGGTTTTACCATTCGCCACCTAGCCTCTTTTTCCCTTGGGTTAGGCCAGCCCAAGGGTCATCTTATTTTAACCCCCCCGGCCAGTGCTTGTCTAAGTGTTGGTCCGAACTGAGTAGACTGTGGGGCCACCTCGGGGAAACTTGAGGGCTGGTTTTACTCGTAGGATGTCTCATCTGGTGTTACCCTGAGAACGAGATATGTGCAGCTCCCATCAGGATGTCGGCGCATCGGGCGGCTTTGCTGGTCTTGTTTTACCATTGTCGAAATGTCTTGTAACCGGGATTCCGAGTCTGATCGGGTCTTCCCGCTAGAAGGAATATCCTTCGTTGACCGTGAGAGCTTGTGATGGGCTAAGTTGGGACACCCCTGCAGGGATTTGAACTTTTGAAAGCCGTGCCCGCGGTTATGGGCAGATGGGAATTTGTTAACGTCCGGTTGTAGAAAACCTGAAGTTGACCTTAATTAAAATACATCAACCGCGTGTGTAACCATGATGGTCTCTTTCCGGCGGAGTCCGGGAAGTGAACACGGTGTTGGAGTTATGCTTGGCGTAGGTTGTTTTAGGATCACTTCTTGATCATACTTTTATCGACCGTGCTTTGCCTTCTCTTCTCTCTCTCATTTGCATATGTTAGCCACCATATATGCTAGTCGCTTGCTGTAGCTCCACATATTTACCTTGCCTTACCCATAAGCTTAAATAGTCTTGATCGCGAGGGTGCAAGATTGCTGAGTCCCCGTGACTCACAAATACTTCCAAAACCAGTTTGCAGGTGCCGTTGAACCGAGCAGGTGACGCAACCAAGCTCAAGGAGGAGCTCGATAAAGATCTTGTTCTTTGTGTTGTTTCGTTCCAGTTGATCAGTAGTGGAGCCCAGTCAGGACGATCGGGGATCTGTGTAGCATTTGGGGTAGTCTTCTTTTATTTTGGTTCTGTAGTCGGACCTTGATTGTATTTGGTTGATGTAATGCTTATTCATGGATTTGTGTGAAGTGGCGATTGTAAGCCAACTATGTATCTCTTTTCCCTTATTGTATTACATGGGTTGTTTGCGAAGATTACCTCACTTGCGACATTGCTTTCAATGCGGTTATGCCTCTAAGTCGTGCTTCGACATGTGGGAGATATAGCCGCATCGAGGGCATTACAAGTTGGTATCAGAGCCTTCCCCGACCTTAGGAGCCCCATTGCTTGATCGAATTAGCGGACGAGTTGGGTCTAGAAAAATGTTTTGTGTCATTTAGGAATTATATATCAGAGAGTTAGGACTTCTTTTTACTCCTCAGTCCCTTCGTCGCTCTGGTGAGGCATCCTGACGTAGAGTTTTGACTCTTCTCTTCTCAAATTTCACTAATTTTTTTTAGGATCACACGGGTATCTTGGAATCGTTACGATGGTTTTGTGACGAGAACATTGTTCTTGGTGCCTCATGTCTTTAGGGGTTGTAGCAGTGTCCTAGGGAGTTGAGCTCCGAGGTGTTGTCGTCACAATTTTATCGTTGCAGTTCTGGAATACCTGAGTTTAGTACGCCGACATCGAAAATCTCTTTTATGTAGTTTGTTGGTGAGATAACCTCGACGCCACCCAGTACTGGGGTGGGAGTTCGGGAGTATTGCCATAACTTGTATAACAGATGCTTTTCGAAGGTTGAGGTAGATGATTTCCGAAGGTTTCTTGGTTATGTGTTGAAGGATGGATACAGCTGGATGTAGGATTTGCTAGCCTTGGGTGAGATATTATGCTTCCCCTGTATCCCCAACACCTGATTGCATAACCGGAAAGTTTCGGGAGTTTATAAGTGGGAATTCAAGTAGCTCTTAGGATATCTTTCCGACAGATGTATGATATGAAATTGGGGTTCGACGTCTAGTGGTCCGCCTATTCACGGTTGGTTTTACAGTGGTCTCGTCGTGTCTTAAAGAGTCCTTGGCTATGCCGACTCGGGGACGCTTCGTATGTCATGTGCACTGCCTTGTACATGATGGTGTTGTACGATCGAGCCCGTGTAGGCCCCACCACAAAAACTTCGGACGAAATCTCTATCATATGTTTGTTCCGGCTTATTCTGCAAGCCAATCCTTTGTTTTTGTTTTTGAGTTGTGGTATTCGAGTTGCTTCAATGTCAAGTGTTGAATCCATACCTTCCCCAAATGGTGTTCTCATACTCCGATGTGGATACCAATCCTTCTTGATCATTGAGATTGTCATGTCAATCTTTTTCATCTGGTGTGTTTCTCTTCAAGTGGATCCGATCATTTCATCAGCAAGATTGATTATCATTTTTTCTCAATGGTGTTTGTTTCATCCGTCCCAAGTTACCTTTGTTTTCCCGCCCACCCACCCTTGTTCTTCAAGGACTCATATGTCTTAATCAAGTATCCTTTTATTCTTGTGAAGTCTCTTCGTTCTTTTCAATCAATGTCCTTACCCGTCGGTTCTCATGAAGATGCTCTTCAAGTTCGTTATTCTTCATTCTTTTTCTTCTCCGGTGGATCCAATTCAAGCTTTCGGTGTTGTTCATATTCTTTTCCGTATTTCAAATGTTTTCTCATACCGGTGCAGCTTATATTCAGTCATTCCACGCTCATTATTCTATTGTTCAGGAGTGCTCAAGATATCTTGATGATTCGTGTTTTCCACTCTGCTTTCGTCCAAGCTCTTTTGAGGATGTTATCTCATTCAAGCCATTTAATCCAACCGGTGCAATCTCTCTTTTCAAGTAATCGTTCTATGGTGTTTCTTTTGAGTGGCCCCTAACCCACAGGTCTTTTCCCAGGATCTTACCTGACTCTTCTTATTTTCCTGGAGCTATTCTATTTTCTTTTCGAAGTTTGACGTAAGAATGAATTATCATCAGTCAAATGCCTTTCTCCAAGACCTTTCAAATTCTTTTCATCGTTGGCTCAACCTTTTCCATTCTTCATTCCGGTGTGCCTCAATAATTCTTGGTGGTGTTTTCTCATCGTCATTTGAAGACCGAAGAAGAGTTTTTCCTCCATATCTTATCCGTTCTCTCAGGGATTTGTGGTTCTAGTTCGAGACCATCCTCTCATAATTGTTTTCGAATGTGAGATTTCTTTTCACCTATCCAGAGTAATTCATGAGTCTTTTCAGTTTGATTCTCCGGAGGCCATCATCTCATTATTATTCATTCCAGCTTTCCGCTATCATTTTCCAAATCTTACCGGTGCATCGTTCAAGTGTTCTCTAATCAGCTCGTCATCTCTTCGTTCTCATATATCTAAATTCTCCCAAGCATCTTCACTCATTTGCTAATTCTTCCCGGTGTTTCTTCATCTTTTAATCGTTCTTTTTCAATTCTTACTGGTGGCTCGCTCAAGATTTCTATTCCTTTGTTATTGTATTGATTCAGTCGTTATTTCTATCCTACCGGTGGTTCGTTCAATATTTTCCCAAGTTGGCGCTATATGTATCTTAATCCTTTCTACGAGAATAAGTAGTGTGCCAAATCCATTGATTGTCATCAATTTAATTGGTGAAGGATACGCATAACGTAATTCTTATTCTTGCTTCATCCAAGTGATTAATTCTTTATTCCGGAGGCTCATCAAATTCTCGGTTTCACTTGATTCATTTTTCTTTCCCGGAGTTCCAAGATCTCTCAATTATATCACCACGGAGATTCATCTAAATCATCGTAAGGCTTCACCTTGTGTTTTCAACCTCTCTTTCCTTCCGTTTGATCATCCTTTTGTTACCGGAGTTCTTCATGGAGGCTCTACATGATGGTTCTTTAAGGATTTAATTCCTTCTCGAAGTTTTCATCGAGATTCTTTTGTAAGGAGCTCAAGCTTTCTTCATATCGTAATCCGGAATGCAATTCTTTCTTCCATATCATTGGAGGTGGTATTATGTCATTCTTGATAATTTGAATTCATGTTTCATGATTCACATGTTGTCATGAATGAGATATTTTAAATCCATCAATCTCTTCATTGGTATTATTTGGGTTATATTTCACCAAAAGCCTTCCCTAAGGATTGTTGCTAATTATGGTGCTCATAAATGATCCAAGTTCTTCATTTATTCTTTCCGGTGCGATATACTTTCTCGTCAATTTGTTCATATCAATCCAATTCTTTTTTCGTGAGTGGCGGGTTGTCACCTTATAATTCGAGAGGTATTCCATAAGACCATATCAAGCTTATTCTTTTCGTTGTTGGTTTTCCAACAACTCCGTTCTAGCTTTTGGTGTAAGCGTGCTACCTCGAGATCTTGTTTTCCTTCGTTCATCCCATTCCATTCTTACTTTTTTTCCGGAGGCATTGCGAGGTTGTTTTATTCAACCATCATCTCGTTTCATCTAAGATCATGTTCTTTCCTGTGCTTATCCATCTAACCTGAGTGTTGTGTCATCTCTTCTAGTTCTTCTCATCTTATCAAGTCTTTCATCTCTTTTCAACCGAAGTGCTGTCCGAATTTGTTCTTCCTTCTTACTCTTCCCTACCGGAGTGCTTTCAACTTGGTTCTTCTTCGTTGCATTCTTTCTTTATATGGCTTAAACTCTTCAAGGTTCTTTGGCTTCACTCGTTTGTCAAAGAGGCAACATAGTTTTACCTCTCCTCTTTTCTCTTCAGTTGTTCCTCCGGTGCCATTCTAGATCTCGGGACGAGATCCTCTCGTAGTGGTGGAGTGTTGTAACGCCCCGAGACCGATGTGCCAGGTGTCGCCCAGTTATTCTCTGTTGTTGCCTTGTAATTGCTTGTGTGTCATGCATTGCATATCATGTCATCATGTGCATTCCATTTGCATACGTGTTCGTCTCATGCATCCGAGCATTTTCCCCGTTGTCCGTTTTGCATTCCGGTGCTTCGTTCTCCTCCGGTGGTCATTTCTGCCTTCTTCTCGTGTGTGGGGATTAAACATTTCCGTATTGGACCGAGACTTGCCGAGCGGCCTTGGTTTACTACCGGTAGACCGCCTGTCAAGTCTCGTACCATTTGGACTTCGTCTGATGCTCCAACGGTTAACTGAGGGACCGAGAAGGCCTCGTGTGTGTTGCAGCCCAACACCACTCCAATTTGGCCCAAAACCCACCTAAACCTCCTCCATCATCTCGGTCTTTCGATCACGATCGCGTGGCCGAAAACCGCACCTCATTTGGACTCTCCTAGCTCCCTCTACCTATATATATGTGGCTCTCCCCGAAAACCTCGCAGTCTAACCCTATCTTTGTCCTCCTTGCGCCGCCGGACACGTCCGCCCGATGGCCGGACCTGTCCACCCCGTCCGGCCACGTCGCCCGTCCAACGACGCGCTGCCACGTCGCGCCGCTGCCGCTCTCCTCCTATCGAATGCCGCCACCTCATCAAGCGCAGCGCCACCTCACCGCGCCTCCTCCCGCGGCCCG
>NC_057797.1:576971215-577000749 GCF_018294505.1 Triticum aestivum
GCCGCCCTGGCTCCGGTCGCCGGACTCGCCGGCGCGCCCGCCTCGCCCCGCCTCGGAGGACCCCGCAAACCGCACCTCCTCGTCAGCTCGCGGGAAGCCGTGCTCCGCCACCCCGCCACCGCGAATGCACGCCGCCGGCCACCGGATCCGGCCACCTACACCGCCTCCTCCGCCTTGCTTCGACCGGCGCCGCCCCCAGCACAAACTCCGGCGATCTCCTCCAAGTCCGGCCATCCCCATCGTCTCCGGCGAGGTCCCGTGGATCGGGATCAGATCCACCACTCCCTGATCCAAACGCCCCGTCCAGATCCGGATCCCTCCGTCCCGCATGTCTCCGTCCCGGGTTGACTTTCTCAGAGAGGTCTATATTTCTACCAAGTCCCCGAAATTACCAGATTCATATGCCCATGTTCATCATGTCGTAACTTTGCATCCGTAGCTCCGATTCATGCATATAGCATATCAAAATGTTCGCCTCAGAGAGTACATCATTTCATATCATTGCATCATTTTCATTTGAGTTCACCTTGATGCCCGAAATGATGTTGGAAGAGTGCTATTTGAGATAATTGTCAGATCGGCTGCTCCATTTAGATATTTGTCATTTTTGCCATGATTATTGTGTGCATGATATGCCCCTGAGCTCTACATGTGTTTTGCTATATGTTTTGCCATCTTTCTAGAGGTGCAACCCATGTATTTTTGTGATGTGTGTGGTGACTAGTACAAGCTTGCAAAGTGGTGCATTTGTTAATGCTGATTTCAGGGACTTAGCAATTCCACTAAGTCCTTGATATGTTTATTTCATTATGCCATATGTTCATGTTGTTACCTAGTGTTCCGTGCCTCTTTTGAGGATGATCAGTAAGGATAATTTGTTAATCTTGTAGTGGTCTATCCATCCATGTATTTGTTTGCAATTATGGAGCACCCTAGCTTGAGTCAATCGAGCTCTACTTTTGCTATTTCATGAATCTGGGCAGATTGTCTACTTGTTAGTGATTTTGCCGAGGATGTTGTTGTTGATCCGTGCATGCTATGTTATTGTTCTTGCCATGTCTAGCTTGTATAATGTGTACTATTGATGGGTGTATGCTTAGATTGTCATGACATGCTCTGTAGTGAGTGCATCGAGCTCGTAAACATGCCTACTTGATCTCTGTTTTGCATGCTCCAGTTTTTCACTAAGTCTGTGATCTGATTATGTTTTTGCCATGTTCACATGCTTGCAATTGTATTTTCTGATCCCTTTTGGCTCAAGGTCAGTAAGGGACTTTTGTTAACCTCTTTGAGTAGCTCCATGCCATGCTTTGCTTTTCCATGTTCAGGTCCTGTAGCATATAGTTTTCATGCTCCAAAGTGTGCTACCTGATCTGAAATTCCAGGCAAGTGTTAATTTCACTAAGTCTGAAATCTATTTACCAATTGCTCTTTTGCCATGCTTGTTTGAACCTGTTAGTGGATGAATTAGCCATAACTCAGTGTTCATCTTTTGTTAAGCATCATGAATGGATCCCTGCCATGTAGTTTGTTGCCATGTTTGAGTGTTGTAGCATGTTCATCTTGTTGCATTTAGATGACTACTTGCTGTAAATCGCAGACCGGTGCTGCTTGCCATTTCCAAACCGTAACTCCGATTCCGGTCATCTTTATATTGTTTCCAAGCGAAATCATCCCACCTTTCCAGTGGAACACTTGGATTTCCATGTTGAGGCCAGGTTCACTCATTCCCTTGCAAATCATGCATATGCATCGCATACCGCATCCCGCATATCATACCATGTTCATGTGTGGTTTGTTTACCATGTTGTGTGCTTCTTTCCGGTGTTTGCTCCTTAGGGTTGGTTCCGGTAACGTCGTGTTTGTGAGGACCCGTTCGACGACGCCCGTTTGTCTTCTTCATGGACTCGTTCTTCTTCCTTGCGGGATTTCAGGCAAGATGACCATACCCTCGAAATCACTTCTATCTTTGCTTGCTAGTTGCTCGCTCTTTTGCTATGCCTATGCTGCGATACCTACCACTTGCTTATCATGCCTCCTATATTGTTGAACCAAGCCTCTAACCTACCTTGTCCTAGCAAACCGTTGTTTGGCTATGTTACCGCTTTGCTCAGCCCCTCTTATAGCATTGTTAGTTGCGGGTGAAGATTGAAGTTTGTTCCTTGTTGGAACATGGAGATGTTGTTCCTTGTTGGAACATGTTTACTTGTTGGGATATCACAATATATCTTATTTAATTAATGCATCTATATACTTGGTAAAGGGTGGAAGGCTCGGCCTTATGCCTGGTGTTTTGGTCCACTCTTGCCGCCCTAGTTTCCGTCATATCGGTGTTATGTTCCCGGATTTTGCGTTCCTTACGCGGTTGGGTATAATGGGAACCCCTTGACAGTCCGCTTTGAATAAACTCCTCCAGCAAGGCCCAACCTTGGTTTTACCATTTGCCACCTAGCCTCTTTTTCCTTGGGTTAGGCCAGCCCAAGGGTCTTCTTATTTTAACCCCCCTGGCCAGTGCTTGTCTAAGTGTTGGTCCGAACTGAGTAGACTGCGGGGCCACCTCGGGGAAACTTGAGGGCTGGTTTTACTCATAGGATGTCTCATCCGGTGTTGCCCTGAGAACGAGATATGTGCAGCTCCCATCAGGATGTCGGCGCATCGGGCGGCTTTGCTGGTCTTGTTTTACCATTGTCGAAATGTCTTGTAACCGGGATTCTGAGTCTGATCGGGTCTTCCCGCTAGAAGGAATATCCTTCGTTGACCATGAGATCTTGTGATGGGCTAAGTTGGGACACCCCTGCAGGGATTTGAACTTTCGAAACCCGTGCCCACGGTTATGGGCAGATGGGAATTTGTTAACGTCCGGTTGTAGAAAACCTAAAGTTGACCTTAATTAAAATACATCAACCGCGTGTGTAACCGTGATGATCTCTTTCCGGCGGAGTCCGGGAAGTGAACACGGTGTTGGAGTTATGCTTGGCGTAGGTTGTTTTAGGATCACTTCTTGATCATACTTTTATCGACCATGCTTTGCCTTCTCTTCTCGCTCTCATTTGCGTATGTTAGCCACCATATATGCTAGTCGCTTGCTGCAGCTCCACATATTTACCTTGCCTTACCCATAAGCTTAAATAATCTTGATCGCGAGGGTGCGAGATTGCTGAGTCCCCGTGACTCACAGATACTTCCAAAACCAGTTTGCAGGTGCCGTTGAACCGAGCAGGTGACGCAACCAAGCTCAAGGAGGAGCTCAATGAAGATCTTGTCCTTTGTGTTGTTTCGTTCTAGTTGATCAGTAGTGGAGCCCAGTCTGGACGATCAGGGATCTGTGTAGCATTTGGGGTAGTCTTCTTTTATTTTGGTTCCGCAGTCGGACCTTGATTGTATTTGGTTGATGTAATGCTTATTCATGGATTTGTGTGAAGTGGCGATTGTAAGCCAACTATGTATCTCTTTTCCCTTATTGTATTACATGGGTTGTTTGCGATGATTACCTCACTTGCGACATTGCTTTCAATGCGGTTATGCCTCTAAGTCGTGCTTCAACACGTGGGAGATATAGCCGCATCAAGGGCGTTACAATAGATCTCCAAGAACATCAAGGAGAACATTGTATTGAAGATTAAAGAGAGAGAAGAAGCTATCTATCTACTAGCTATGGACCCGTAGGTCTGTGGCAAACTACTCACACATCATTGGAAGGCCAACAAGGTTGATGTAGAGCCCCTCTGTGGTCGACTTCCCCTCTGGCAGAGTACCGGAGAAGGCCTCCAGATGGGATCTCGCAGAAACAGAAACTTGCGGTGGCGGAAAAGGTATTTCGGGTGGCTCTCTAATGTCACAGGAATATTTGAGAATTTATAGATCTGGAATTAGGTCAAGAGGTGCCACGAGGGGCCCACAAGCCTGGGGGCGCGCCTCCCGAGCTTGTCGCTCCCTCTTGGCTCGTCTGGTCTTATCCCGAACCTTCTATGGTCTCTTCTATTCTAGAAAAAATTAATCCATTTTTCTCCATTTGGACTTTGTTTGATATTGATTTCCTGAAAACCCAAAAACAAGCAAAAAAACAACAACTCGCACTAGGCACTAGTTGAATAGGTTAGTCCTAACAAATGATATATAATTGCATAAAGTTGCATATAAAACATCCAAGATTGATACTATAATAGCATGGAACAATAAAAAATTATAGGTACATTGGAGATGTATCAAGCATCCCCAAGCTTAATTCCTGCTCGTCCTCGAGTAGGTAAATGATAAAAACAGAATTTTTGATGTGGAATGCTACCTATCATGTTCATGATGTAATTTCTCTTTGTGGCATGAATATTAAGATCCGAATGATTCAAAGCAATAGTCTATAGTTTGACATAATAATAATAATAATAATAATAATAATAATAATAATAATAATAATAATAATAATAATAATAAGGCATACTAACAAACAATCATGTCTTTCATAACATCAATGCTAAAGAAAGTTATCCCTACAAAATCATATAGTCTTTTCATGCTCCATCTTCTTAACACAAAGTATAAATCATGTACAACATTGGTGTCGGTGTCAAAACCGGCGGATCTCAGGTAGGGGGTCCCGAACTATGTGTCTAGGCCGGATGGTAATAGGAGGCAAGGGACACGAAGTTTTACCCAGGTTCGGGCCCTCTTGATGGAGGTAAAACCCTACGTCCTGCTTGATTAATATTGATGATACAGGTAGTACAAGAGTAGATCTACCACGAGATCGGAGAGGCTAAACCCTAGAATCTAGCCTATGGTATGATTGTTGTTCTGTATGTTGTCCTACGGACTAAAACCCTCCGGTTTATATAGACACCGGAGAGGGTTAGGGTTACACAAAGTCGGTTACAATGGTAGGAGATTTACATATCCGTATCGCCAAGCTTGCCTTCCACGCCAAGGAAAGTCCCTTCCGGACATGGGACGAAGTCTTCAATCTTGTATCTTCATAGCCCAGGAGTCCAGCTGAAGGTATAGTCCGGCCATCCGGACACCCCCTAATCCAGGACTCCCTCAGTAGCCCCCGAACCAGGCTTCAATGACGATGAGTCCAGCGCGCAGATTGTCTTCGGCATTGCAAGGCGGGTTCTCCTTCAAATTCCGTGTACCTGTCGAATAAAGTCCGGTTTCTTGTAAATGTTGCGCTCCTCGGCTTCTACGCCCAATAATGGCCGTCTCGCACGTGTCAACCGAATATGAAAAGTCTGAGTGTTTTTACATCCACACCCCTAGCCGCGTAAATGAGCCGGCCATTTAAGGGGACGAGGATTTAGATCCAAACCACACCTTCTCCCCTTCGCGAGTGTTCATCAGAGCGCATCCGACAAAGGTCCATACCACCATGGCCAGCCGTCGCAACTCCTCCTTTCGCCCTTCCAGCCCTCAGCCTGGATATTGGGAGAGATGCTCCATCCCACATAGCGAGCTAGTGACGCTCCAGACCAAGGGATTTCTTCCCCCGGCCTATATGGTCCCGGTTCGAGCCGGTCTTGCCATCTATAATGGTGGAGAGCAAGCGGAGAGTGCCCCTAATCCCTCCAAAGGAGAGCGGGTATGCCTCATACCTTATTTAATAAGAGGGCTCAGATTTCCAATCCATCGTTTCTCCGGGGGCTCCTGGAGTTCTATGGCCTCCAGCTACACAATCTTACGCCTGCCTCTGTATTGCATATCGCGGGCTTCGTAGCCCTTTGCGAGCTGTTTTTGGGTGTTGAGGCTCATTTCGGGCTGTGGAAAGAGCTATTCTGCCTTGTGCCCCGCTCTCAGAAGGGGTCGATATATCAAGTGTGCGGAGCCGAAGTGTGGCGCATCGCCGGGACCGGATATCTATCCGGAACCCCAAAGAAGGCGTCCGAGGACTGGCCTTCGGAATGGTTTTACATAGAGGACGTCCCGCTGCCGAATCCTATCCGGATCGGCCTCCCTGAGTTCGATAGTGCTCCACTAAAGAAGCGCCTAAGTTGGCGTCCATGGAGCCCTCAGAGGGAAGGTGACAAGGACGTCCGTTACCTGATGAGCCAGATAAGATTGTTAGCTCATTCCGGACTGACCATGATCGGGGTCATGGCCGCATGCATCATGCGAGGGGTGCAGCCACTACAGTACAGAGGCCACCCGATGTGGGATTTCAATGGGGAGGACGACGCCACCCGCTACGGCCATAAGGGACCGGATTCGGCTGCGGCCCTAACAAAGACCTTGTCCGCTTTGTACAAGGGAGAAGAGGAGGAATTTCTCCGCGTCAACCCGCAGGGTGGATTTTCTATGTACAATCCCCCAAGCTGGGTAAGTGGTTTACTTTCCCATCCGTTTTATATTCCCATTGTTAAATATTCAGTCTAACGACTTTAATGTAGGAACTGCACCAGTTTGTTAAAGAAATAAACAGCCCTCCTCCACAACCCGAGGACCAAGGACGGTCCCTCGACCCGGCCTCTCAAGAGGATCCGGACTTATCTGTGGAGATGATTGATGGAGTGTTCCATCAATTGAGCAAGGACAACGCCTTGGTGGCCATTACGGCCGATTACCCAGGGATAATCCCGGCCTCCCAGGTAACTGAGATCGAAGTCCCAGTACCCCGAATAGGGGTCCGCCCTCTCGTGTTTTCAGTTTCCTGATTACAACCGAGCTTTGCAGGGGAGGTTTTTGAGACGGGAGGCCGAACCTGCAGCGACAAGCCAACGAGGGGCCGCAGGGCCCCGTGGGCAGAAAAGAGGTGCAGTCCGGACCGAGACGTCAGTGCAAAGGTATGGCGCGCCACCTTATCCCAGGTGTTATACCTTCAAGGCATGTTAACACTCGTGCTCTCTTTAGGACAAAGAGACCTCGCCGGACTATATCCGGAGAGGCTGCCAATCGCGCCTCCACCAGCCAGGCTCCAAAGCCTGGTCCGGAGGCGGAGGCTAACACAAGGCGCGAATCGGACGCTCCTCTGATGGAGGATGTGGACAGGTTGTCTGCCACCAACTCTGAGGTGGAGAGTGCCATGAACCACAAGCGTCGTCGGACAATTCTTCGCGACGCTTGTTTCTCTCGAGAGGCATTAGATGCCTTCAATTCGGGAGATGCGTACCTCCGTGCCGCTCAAAATGGTCTAGCCAGAGCCACGGAGCAATATGTAAAAGACATACGGGTAAGAAAATTTTGGTAATTGTATATATATACCAGTAACCCTCGAGACTTGAAACAGTTAGAATAACTGATTTAAGGATCATATGTTATGCAGGTTCTTACAGAAAAGAATTCCCTACTGTCCCAGGAGCTGGAAGAGTGCAAAGCCCAACTTGAGGCCGCACTAGCCGTGGCAGGGGAGCCCAAGGAGACCCCCTCTGGTAATATACACTTCAAAAGATAAGTATTTTGCGAAGCACGACATGGGTGCAAATCTGACAAATGAAATTGCAGATGGCGCCAGATTGAGTCCAGAAAGGCAACAACTCCTACGCCAGCTGAAGGCTGGGGAGAAGGTGCTGACAAAGGTGAAGCGAGAGAAGAATGATCTCCAAGATGCCAACACCAAGCTGGGCATCGACCTGAAAGATGTTCCTGCCCAGCTGTCAGACTCCATTAAGGAGAATCAGCGGCTTCGGCGCGGCATATTTAGTAAGTGCTTGAACGAACCTTTGAAAAAAAAATTGGCGGGGAAGTCGACTAACAGAGTAATGTATGTAGGTGTGCTAACAGGTCGTCCTGCAGAGGAGATGCCCGGTTCTACGGGTGACCTTCTTCCTGAGCTCTCGCAACTGCTCGAGCGAGTTCGGCAGGTGATGCAAGGCGTCGCCCAGGCCTTGTGGCCATCCATCTCCATGCGCAAAGGTCTTGAAGAGCTTGCGGAGCAGCTAAAGGGAGCACGGTGGAGCTTCCGATTGTGGAAGATATTGGCCTGCCGTCAAGGCGCTAGGGAGGCCTGGGCCATGGTGAATACGCGGTACACAAAGGCTGACCCCAACCACATGGCCGAGGTCGGTCCTGTGGGGCCCGATGGGAAGGAGATCCCTGTAAGCTTAGTATACGGCCAAGTAGAATTGGCCGCAAAGTATTCCCAACAGGACTGTAAATTAGACAGCCTGTTAGATGGTATTGAAGAGGAATACAATCAGTCAGAATGACTATGTAATTTAATTGACATTTATAATGCCTTCTAGCCGGATTGTAGATCGTTTGTCATGGCCGACCTTTTCGCTTCAGCCTCGGGACCTGACGGTGCGGAGTGTGTCCGAATTCCCATGCGGTTATATAAGAACCGGGGAATGCATGGAGACCAGGCGTAGGGGTCATTAGTGCGTGAACAGACAAGTGCCCGACTAGTTATGTTATATTACATGGTTAGTAAGAAACATCTTCCAGGGAGAATAGTTCCGTTAGGGGTTCCTTTCCCTAGGAGGCATGCCCTAAAGTGCATGCCCATTCTGCAAAAAAGTCGCGGAAAAAAGCATCTGGGGGCGCATAAATAAATAAGTGAAAAAAAATCATCTTTTAGGTCACCGACCAAATATTCCCTTAAGAATGCTAGCTTTCGGCTTCACCCAGTCTGAGGTACACATCCGGCTGATCCGGCAGTAACAATCGAAGAGGTGCTCCCTTTACCGCGTAGCCGAATAATCGGGAACGTAGGGGTAAGCACAGGAGCCAGGCAACCCAGCTTGGCCAAAACTTAAGTCATATTGATGCATATAATGGTGAAATAAAAGGTACATGCGGAAGTGTAACACATGTGTTGGGCATGAAGCCTGTAAAAATAAGCTTCGGTTAAAAGAAGCCCCCAGGTTTAATGAGTGCGAATAGCACGTCATTTGATGAGCCTTTAAAGGCTATAAGAGAAAGGAAGGGGAGAAGGAGAGAAATGTAAGACATACAGTATATAAAAAATGGACAGAGGAAGGAGACGAACACAGAGTCCGGTGCTAGGCATAGAATCTTCGGAGACGGGCTGCGTTCCATGGGTTCGGCTCGAGTCGGTTATCCGATGCATCTCGCAGGCGGTATGCTCCACCAGTCAGGACTTGGTCAATTATGAAGGGACCTTCCCACTTGGGCTTGAGTCTGTCCTTTTTCTTGTCCGGCAGGCGTAGAACTAATTCGCCAACATTGTAATTTTTGGCCCATACTTCTCTGCTTTGGTATCTTTGAGCCTACTGTTCAATGCGGAACGGGCTTTTGCCACGTCACGCTCCTCCTCCAATGCGTCCAAACTGTCCTGCCGATCAAGCTCGGCTTCTCTTTCTCCGTACATGCGCACTCGAGGTGAGTCATGAATTATCTCGCAAGGCAAAACTGCCTCTGCGCCGTACACCATAAAGAATGGTGTGTATCCGGTGGTGCGATTCGGCGTGGTCCGCAGCCCCCAGAGTATGGAGTCGAGCTCCTCTACCCAGTGCGTGTTAGATTCCTTGAGGGACCTCACTAATCTGGGTTTGATGCCGCTCATGATAAGACCATTTGCACGTTTGACCTAGCCGTTAGTTTGTGGGTGATAGACGGAAGCATAATCGAGCTTGATGCCCGTTTTTTTGCACCAGAGTTTTACCTCATCGGCCGTAAAGTTCATGCCGTTATCAGTGATGATGCTGTGGGGGACGCCGCAACGGTGTACAACCCCGGATATAAAGTCTATCACCGATCCGGATTCGGCCGTCTTAACAGGCTTGGCTTCTATCCATTTGGTGAACTTATCCACCATGACCAGTAAGTATTTTTGCTTGTGGGTTCCGCCTTTAAGGGGTCCAACCATGTCAAGCCCCCAGACCACGAAGGGCCAAGTGATGGGGATAGTTTGGAGGGCGGTGGGTGGCATATGGCTTTGGTTTGCAAAGAGCTGGCAACCGACGCATCGTTGGACTAAGTCCTGGGCGTCTGCCCGGGCCGTCGGCCAATAAAAGCCTGTACGGAAGGCCTTGCTTACAAGGGACCGAGCTGCAGCATGATGACCGCCGAGTCCGACATGAATTTCAGCCAGGAGGTTCCACCCTTCCTCTTCGGAGATGCACCTTTGAAGGACTCCGGTAGTGCTTTTCTTATAAAGCTCTCCCTCATGGACTTTGTAGGCTTTGGATCGCCGCACTATGCAGCGTGCCTCATTTTGGTCCTCGGGGAGTTCCTGCCTAGTAAGGTAGGCGAGGAATGGTTCTATCCACGGGGCGATGACATCCATTATTACGTGTGTTGAAGGTGTTATTTCATTGGCAGAGCCTCCGATTGTGTCAGAATGTTCGGTGTCAGGCAGTACGGTTGGGTCCGGGATGTTATTGTTCGGCTCCCCTTCCCATACTACGGATGGCTTGAACAGCCTTTCCAAGAAGATGTTGGGGGGGACTACATCGCGTTTTGCGCCGATGCGTGCCAGGACATCTGCCGTCTGATTATTTTCCCGAGCTATATGGTGAAATTCAAGCCCTTCGAACCGAGCTGACATTTTTAGGACGGCGTTGCGGTAAGCTGCCATTTTTGGATCCTTGGTGTCGAAGTCTCCATTTATTTGGGATATTGCGAGGTTCGAGTCCCCGCGCACCTCTAGGCATTGAATGCCCATGGATACTGCCATCCGGAGACCATGTAAAAGGGCCTCATATTCGGCTGCATTGTTGGAGTCTGTGTACATAATCTGGAGTACGTATTGAACTGTGTCTCCTGTGGGGGACGTCAAAACGATGCCAGCCCCTAGTCCGGCCAACATCTTGGAGCCGTCAAAATGCATGATCCAATTTGAATATGTGTCGTACTCTTTAGGGAGTTCGGCCTCCGTCCATTCTGCGACGAAGTCGGCCAAAACTTGCGACTTGATGGCTCACCGTGGCTTATAAGTTATGTCGAACGGGAGGAGCTCAATGGCCCATTTTGCAATCCGGCCCATTGCGTCACGGTTGTTTATAATATCGTTAAGTGGTACTTCCGAGGTTACTATTATTGAACACTCTTGAAAGTAGTGTCGTAGCTTCCGGGATGCCATGAATACCGCGTAAGCAATCTTTTGATAATGCGGGTACCGTGATTTGCACGGAGTGAGGACAGTGGACACATAATAGACCGGCTTTTGAAGGGGGGATTTGTGTCCGTCCGTTTCTCGTTCGACGGCGAGCACTGCGCTTACAACCTGATGTGTTGCTGCAATGTACAATAGCATTGGTTCGCCAATGTTTGGCGCGGCCAGGACTGGGTTTGTTGCCAATATGGCTTTTATTTCATCGAGTCCGGCCGTGGCTGCATCCGTCCATTCGAAGTGTTCGGTGCGCCAAAGGAGGCGGTAGAGGGGTAGGGCCTTTTCTCCCAAACGGGAGATAAAGCGGCTTAGAGCCGCCACACATCCGGTTAACTTTTGTATTTGTTTGAGGTCCTTTGGGATATCCAATTGTGACAGAGCTCGGATCTTGGCTGGATTTGCTTCAGTTCCTCTACCGGATGCAATGAAGCCCAAGAGCTTTCCGGCTGGGACGCCGAAAACGCATTTTTCCGGGTTGAGCTTGATGTCATATGTTCGGAGGTTATCAAATGTGAGCCTCAAGTCGCCTACTAGAGATTCGACATGTCTTGTTTTGACGACCACATCATCTACATATGCCTCCACTGTTTGGCCGATCTGGTTTGCCAGACATGTCTGAATCATGCGCTGATATGTTGCGCCGGCGTTTTTGAGCCCGAAGGGCATTGTGTTGAAGCAAAATGGGCCATATGGTGTGATAAATGCCGTTGTGGCTTGGTCTGATTCTGCCATCTTGATTTGATGGTAGCCGGGATATGCGTCGAAGAAACACAATGAATCGTGTCCTGCGGTAGCGTCGATAATTTGATCGATGCGAGGGAGGGGGAAGGGATCCTTTGGGCAAGCCTTGTTAAGGTCTTTAAAATCAATGCACAGGCGCCAGGATTCGTCCTTCTTTGGTACCATCACTAGGTTTGCTAGCCAGTCCGGATGTTTTATATCTCTGATGAATCCGGCCTCCAATAGCTTTGCTAGCTCCTCTCCCATGGCATGTCTCTTAGGTTTGGAAAAATGCCGAAGAGCTTGTTTGACAGGTTTGAATCCTTTTAGGATATTTAAGCTGTGCTCGGCCAGCCTGCGTGGAATTCCTGGCATATCTGAAGGGTGCCAGGCGAAAATGTCCCAGTTCTCTCGTAGGAACTCTCGCAGTGCGGCGTCTACATCAGGGTTTAACTGTGCCCCGATAGAAGCTGTTTTATTGGGGTCCATTGGATGGACCTGGAATTTGACTATTTCTTCCGCCGGTTTAAAGGAGGTGGACTTGGATCTTTTGTCGAGTACCACATCGTCCCTATTCACCGTGGAGCGTGGCTCAGTCAGTTCCCCAACCGCTAGGGCTTCGGATAGTGCCTCGAGGGCCAGTGCGGCTGTCTTGTTTTCAGCGCGGAGTGCTATGTCCGGATCACTAGCGAGAGTGATGATCCCGTTAGGCCCAGGCATCTTGAGCTTCATGTACCCGTAATGGGGTATTGCTTGGAAGATTGTAAACGCTTCCCGCCCTAGCAGAGCGTGATAACCGCTGCTGAACGGAGCCACATGGAACGTGACCTCTTCGGACCTGTAATTATCCGGCATGCCGAACACCACATCTAGTGTGATTTTTCCTGTACAGCGCGCTTCCCGACTGGGGATTATTCCTCTAAAGGTTGTGCTGCTTCGCTCAATGCGGTTCCAGTCTATTTCCATTTTTGAAGGGTTTCCTCATAAATGAGGTTCAATCCGCTGCCACCGTCCATGAGTACCTTGGTAAGACGAAAGCCGTCCACTATTGGACTAAGGACCAATGCGGCTGGTGCTCGGGCTGTTCGGAATTTAGGTTCATCACTGGCGTTAAAGGTAATAGCCGTGTCACTCCATGGGTTTATTGTTGCTACTTGGTAGACTTCGGCAAGGCTGCGGAGTGTCCTTTTTCTCATATTATTTGATGCGAAAGTCTCGAAGACTGTTAGTACCGTATCGGTGTCTCTGGGGTGGCTTTCTGTGGCCTCCGGAATTAGGAGATCTTCGCCAATTTTGGCCACCTGCCGGAGTATCCAACATGCTCTAAGGCTGTGAGTTGGTGTGGCGTCCTCTGCACTATGAATTTTACAGGGTCCATTAAGCCATCCTTCCAGTACGGTTCCATGCCCTGTAGAGGGTTTTTGCCTTTTGGTGTTTGACCCGGGTGTCTGGCGATGATGCACCCTTTTATTTCGGACTTGGTTTGTATTCAGGGCCGGATCGTCCCAAAATTTTATTTCGGTTTTCCAGGCGCTTTCCATCGCACAGTACTTTCGTACAATGGACGCTAAGTCAGCGAAGCATGTAATATCACGGCGACTTATGGCGTTGAGGATTCCCTTGTCCGTGCAATTATTGTAGAAGATTGAGATTGCGTCTTCCTCATGGCAGTCCCTTATCCTGTTCCTAACCAGGAGGAATCTGGCCCAGTAATGATGTACTGTTTCATCGGGCTCTTGCCTGATTTGGATCGATCGCTTATGTTCGGGTGGGTGGGTGGAATTAAATCCAAAGCCTCACCGAATCTGAGGTTCAGAGGCCGAGGAATTTCCGAACTCGAAAATTTGGATTCCTGGATGTTGTCCAATGAATCCAGCCCATTGCTTGACTCTAAGTTCAGGTCTTGAGTGATATCCTCCCCTCCGTGGGTATCCGGCGTGGAGGGATCGGGAATCCGGACATAGCTAGTCCTTAAGATAGATGAAGGGTCGCCGCACTATCCCTCTACCACGACAACGTGATGGGTGACTTGGGGAGAGTTAATCTCTCTCAGATCGGGTTTAGGCCCAATCTGGTCGTAATCCGTAGTGACTCCCAGGGCGGCGATGCGATCCAAGAGCTCATTTATGGAGGAGAGCTCCATTGGATCTAATTGCTCGGCGAGTTCCGAGCTGACATGAAGATTGTTTTCGATGGCTCGAGAGGTCATCGTCAGCGCAGAAGCCGAACAGGCGGTCATAAGAAAACCACCTAGCCGGAGGGTTTGGCCGACAACCAAAGCTCCCTTAGCAACGGTGCCGTCTTTAAAGACGGGGCGAGGCATCCTTCCTGATGGCAACGACACAGAGGAACTCTCAATGAAAGCACCAATGTCGGTGTCAAAACCGGCGGATCTCGGGTAGGGGGTCCCGAACTGTGCATCTAGGCCGGATGGTAACAGGAGGCAAGGGACACGAAGTTTTACCCAGGTTCGGGCCCTCTTGATGGATGTAAAACCCTACGTCCTGCTTGATTAATATTGATGATATGGGTAGTACAAGAGTAGATCTACCACGAGATCGGAGAGGCTAAACCCTAGAAGCTAGCCTATGGTATGATTGTTGTTCTGTATGTTGTCCTACGGACTAAAACCCTCCAGTTTATATAGACGCCGGAGAGGGTTAGGGTTACAAAAAGTCGGTTACAATGGTAGGATATCTACATATCCGTATTGCCAAGCTTGCCTTCCACGCCAAGGAAAGTCCCTTCCAGACACGGGACGAAGTCTTCAATCTTGTATCTTCATAGCCCAGGAGTCCGACTGAACGTATAGTCCGGCCATCCGGACACCCCCTAATCCAGGACTCCCTCAATTGGTGTTAGCCGAGCAATTGGTTCATACTTTTTAACGTGCTTCAACTTTTTCAACTCTCACGCAATACATGAGTGCAAGCCATGGATATACCACTATGGGTGGAATAGAGTATGATGTTGGAGGTTGTATGTAGAAAAAAAGGAGAAAGCTTCACATCGACGAGGCTAATCAATGGTTGATTGTCGGTGCACAAAAGGAGGGGTCCTATTTTGTGCCCCTTTACTTGTGCGTGGGCAGTTGGAGCCGCGCCTGTGATCACACCTAACGGGGCAGAGGAAGGAAGCAAAGCCACAAGACAACCAGAACAACGCCAAGCTAGAAAACACGAAGAGCAGATGGGCAAGGTGGACTGCCCCGGCAAGGCCCTTGCCGGGGTGGCCTCCGCAGCCCCGGCAAGAACCTTGCCGGGGCAACTTGCCCAACACCAGCGGAGCCGTCCCCCTTGAGCCCAAGAGTTCCAACACCATCAACCACTTTGGAACCAAGGCTCGAGAGGCACCTCCATGGTGGCATGCAAATCTTTGTGGAGACCAGAAGCTTACAAGACTAGATGATGACTAGAAGACGACGATCCTTGGCAAGATCCTTGCCAAGGATACCCACGAGACCCCCGACAAGACCCTTTCCAGGGACGACCACGATGCTGCGGCAAGACCCTTGCCGGGGCCCTGACAAGACTCTTGCCGAAAACATCTGCGAGGCCACAGCCAGGCCCACATCTGCCAAGACTCCACCGCCGTTCCCATGCAGCTGCCAGCCCACCAACTAGGCAGGCGCCTTCATGGTGACGTGTGGCCTCTAGGCCGACTCGGCAAGCACCTGTGTGGTGGCATCCAGATCTTCGTGAAGACTCTGCCACCGCACCAACTCAGCAGCCAGCCAGCGTGGCGCTACACGCCTTGCCAGTTCGGACGCGCGTCAAAGCCAGGTGAGGCAGTGACAACTGGGACGAGCTTCCTTACTGTCCCCAATAAAGCAAGGAGGGCACGTCGGTAGTGCATTAAATGTGTTTGTCCTACGGTGCCAAGAGATAGACTCGACTACTGTATAGCTTTCCATCTCCTGTGTGCCACTTTGGCAGCCCCTTTGACTATAAAAGGAGGCCCATGACGTACTGAGAGAGGATTCAGATTTTTTGGACCCTGGACGCCTTGTAGCTAGTCCAAGAACACCAGATAAACAGAAACCAGTAGGAGTAGGGTATTACGCATCACATGCGGCCCGAACTTGGATAATCCCCCCGCGTTAATCTCTCAATCCCGCTCTTTCCATAGCCCCGCGCCCGCCAACAGTACCAAAAAGGGATTCCTCGTGATCCCATAGGTGCTGTCTCCCCTAACAGCTATGGAGATGCCCATCAATTTATGTTAATGCAAGGAGTAGGGATTGCCATGCAACGGATGCACTAAGAGCTATAAATGTATGAAAGCTCAAAAATAAAACTAAGTGGCTGTGCATCCAACTTGCTTGCTGATGAAGATCACTGGAATATACAAGCCAAATTCTTATAACAAAAAATCCCCACTAGTTATATGAAAATAAAGCATAGGAGACTCTCTGTATGAAAAACATGGTGCTACTTTGAAGCACAAGTGTGGAATGGATAGTAACTTTGCCCCTTCTCTTTTTTCTCTCTCTCATTTTTTGTTGCTCTTTTTGGCCTCTTTTTTTGTGGGCTCTTTTTGGCCTCTTTTTTTTAATTTCCCCACTTGGGTTTACCGGGATGAATATGATGATCATCACACTTCTGTTTACTTACAACTCGAAAGAAAATTACAATTCGATACTAGAACAAATTATGACTCTATATGAATGCCTTCGGCGGTGTACCGGGATGTGCAATGATCTAGCATAACATGTATAAAAAATATGAACGATGGCTGAGCCACAAATACTATGTCAGCTATATGATGATGCAAAGCAATATGACAATGATGATGTGTGTTATAATAAAATAGAACGGTGGAAATTGCATGGCAATATATCTCGGAATGGCTATGGAAATGTATAGGTAGGTATGGTGGCTGTTTTGAGGAAGATATAAGGAAGCTTATGTGTGATAGAGCGTATCATATCACGGGGTTTGGATGCACCGGCGAAGTTTGCACCACATCTCAAGGTGAGAAAGGGCAATGCACGGTACCTAAGAAGCTAGCAAATTGCGGAAAGGTGAGAGTGCATATAATACATGGACTCACATTAGTCATAAAGAACTCACATACTTATTGCAAAAGTTTATTATCTCTCGAAGCAAAGTACTACTACACATGCCCCTACGGGGGAGGTTGGTAGGAGTTAACCATCGCGCACCCCCGACCTTCATGCAAAGGAAGACACTCAATAATAAATCATGCTCTAACTTCTTAGCATAACGGGGGACCATACGTGCATGCTGCGAGAATCCTAAACCTTAACACCAATATTCTTACTAAACCACAATTACTCACTAGCACAACTTGCATATTACCACCATTATATCACAAGACTATTGCAAGGAATCAAACTTATCATATTCAGTGATCTACATGAAAGTTTTTATTATATCCCTCTTGAATACCTATCATATTAGGATCAAATTCATAACCCATGCTAATTTCCATTACTATTATCAACTCTCAAAAAGATATAAGTGAAGCATGAGAGTGCAACTATTTCTTTAAAATATAACCATCGCCATGCTCTAAAAGATATAAGTGAAGCACTAGAGCAACTGCCTAACTCAAAAAAATATAAGTGAAGCACATAGAGTATTCTAACAAATCACGAATAATGTGTGTCCCTCTAAAAAAGGTGTGTCTAGCAAAGATGATTGTGAAAAACTAAAAGGCAAACAAAGCAAAGACTCATATAATACAAGATGGTCCAAGCAAAACTCATATCATGTGATGAATAATAATATAGCTCCAAGTAAAATTACCGATAGTTGGTACAAGAAAGAGGGGATGCCTTCTGGGCATCCCCAAGCTTAGATGCTTGGGAGTACTTGAATATTACCTTGGGGTGCCTCGGGCATCCCCAATCTTAGGCTCTTGCAAATCCTTACTCGTTCATCCATCGTGATCTCACCCAAAACTTGAAAACTTCAGCACACAAAACTCAGCAAAACCTTCGTGAGATCCGTTCGTATAACAAAGCAAATCACTAATTTAAGTACTGTTGTAAACCCATTCATATTTTATTAGTGCATTATACCTACTATATTCTAACTTCACCATGGCTTATACCCCCCGATACAATCCATAGATTCATTACAACAAGCAAACAACGCAACGAAAACAAAATCTGTCAAAAACAGAACAGTTGTAATAATTCGAACAATGACCATACTTATGTAACTCCAAAATTTCGGAAAAATTAGGAAAACATGGGAAATTTGTATAAATCATATGTAAAAAATTCAGAATTTGAACACGCTCTAGTAAATTTTAACAATTCTGCTAGTGGACGTAAAAGTTTCTGTTTTTGCACAGAATCAAGGCAACTATCAACCAAATCACCCCAAATGCTTTACTTGGCACAATTACTAATTTAAAACACAAAAACACAACCATAATAGTAGCATAATTTGTGTGCACACAAATAACCAGAAAATTAAGATAACTATTGGGTTGCCTCCCGACTAGCGTTATCATTTTACACCCCTATGTAGGCATAATGCATAGTTTCACGTGTTGTCATCTTTAGTTTTGCAATCTTGATGGGGCTTTTCTCGAACCCTGGAGGTTCCTTACGCTTTCCATTATTTTCAGAAAATGAAGCAATTTGTATATCTAAAGCACCTAGATGCTTATTGCAAAGATTAATCAATGTATTCGTGCGGTTGAGATTCCCTTTAATATTTTTAAGAGGTTCATTAGATTTTTGTAACTCAACCAAATTTTTCTGCAGATCACTTAATTTTTCCATGATTTGAATTCCCTCTTGAGTGTAATTAAATCCCTTTTGTGCAGGAGAGGTTCCCACTATTCCTTCCACTATTTCATAAGCAACGATGGAATCACATTCAATGAAGTTCCCTTTTGTGGAAAAATCCAGAACTTGTCTATTAGGCATGGTGAGCCCTACGTAAAAATTTTGAAGTAAGATTTTCATATCCCCTTTTATAGTGCAAACGTGGTAATATTCCATCATTCTATTCCAAGCATCTTTCAATTTTTCTCCTTGCTTTTGTTTGAAGTAAAGAACTTCAAAGTCTAGAGACAAAGGAGGGATAGTAATACTGGTCATAGATAAAGCAAACAAGCAAAAAGACAAATGAAAAAATATTTTTGTATTTTTGTGAAAACATTTTAGAAGTGGGGGAGATGAAAATGAGAGGGAAATGGAGAATAATGTAAATGCAAGGAGATGAAAGTTTATGCGATGGAACTTGATAGATGTTGATGATTTCTCCCCGACAACGGCGCCAGAAATTCTTCCTGCTACTTGTGAGCTGCGTTGGGATTTCCTCGAAGAGGAGAGGATGATGTAGTACAATAGAGATAAGTATTTCCCTCAGTGAAGAACCAAGGATATCAATCCAGTAGGAGAACCACGCAACACCTTGTTAGCAATACCTACACACAAAATAACAAATACTTGCACCCAACATGATCAAGGGGTTGTCAATCCCTCAGCGGTTAATTGCAAGGATCAAATCTCGTAGTGATTGATATATAGATAACTAAAACAAAAATAAAATAAAGAAAGAAAAATTGCACCAAGTTATTTGATTTTAATCTATGATAGAAAGTAGACATGGGGCCCATAGTTTTCACTAGAGGCTTCTCTCTTGAAAATAACATACGGTTGGTAAACAAATTATTGTTGGGCAATTGATAGAAAAGCAAATAATCATGATGATATCCGAGGCAATGATCATGTATATAGGCATCATGTCCGAGAAAAGTCGACCGACTCCTGCCTACATCTACTACTATTACTCCACACATCGACCGCTATCCAGCATGCATCTAGAATATTAAGTTCATAAAGACCGGAGTAACGCCTTAAGCAAGATAACATGATTTAGACAAAGTAAACTCACACATGAATAAACCCCATCTTTTTATCCTTAAGGGCAACAATGCAAATAGATGTCATGTCCCCTTCTGTCACTGGGATTGAGCACCGCAAGATCGAACCCATCATAAAGCACCTCTCCCATTGCAAGAAAAATCAATCTAGTTGGCCAAACCAAATTAATAGACCGGCGAGAAATGCAAAGGTATAACAATCATGCATAAAAGAGTTCAGAGAAAACTCAAATAATATTCATGGGTAATTTGTTAATAAACTCACAATTCATCATATCCCAACAAACACACCGCAAAAAGTCATTACATCGAATAGACACCAAGAACATCAAGGAGAACATTGTATTAAAGATTAAAGAGAGAGAAGAAGCCATCTAGATGCTAGCTATGGACCCATAGGTCTGTGGTAAACTATTCACACATCATCAGAAGGCCAGCAAGGTTGACGTAGAGCCCCTCCGTGGTCGATTCCCCCTCTGGCAGAGTACCGGAGAAGGCCTCCAGATGGGATCTCGCGAGAACATAAACTTACGGCGGCGGTAAATGAATTTCGGGTGCCTCTCTGTTGTCAGTGGAATATTTTAGAATTTATAGAGGTGGAATTATGTCAAGAGGTGCCACGATGGGCCCACAAGCCTGGGGGCACCCCCTGGGGCGCGCCTACCGAGCTTGTTGCTCCCTCATGGCTTGTCTGGTCTTCTCCCGAACATTCTAGGGTCTCTTTTAGTCTAGAAAAATTAAGCCAAAGTCTTTTCTCCAATTGGACTCTGTTTGCTTTTGATTTCCTGAAAATCCAAAAACAAGCAAAAAAACAATAGGCACTGGGTACTAGGTTAATAGGATAGTCCCGAAAAATGATATATAATTGCGTAAAGTTGCATATAAAACATCCTTGGTTGGTTTGCTTTTTAGTTTTTCACAAGTATCCTTGCTCGACACACCTATTTTAGAGAGCCAAAATTATGCTATGATTTGTTAGCATTGCTCTTTATGCTTCACTTAAATTTTTTGAGCTATGGAATTGCTCTAGTGCTTCACTTATATCTTTTTGAGCATGGTGTGCTTTAATATTTTTGAAGAAATACTCTCATGCTTCACTTAGATTTATTCGAGAGTTAGTAAATTTTTGAAGAAATTCTCTCATGCTTCTCTTATATTATTTTGAGAGTTGAAAACACTGGTACAGGGAGGTGCTATACAAGCGGTTTTTAACCCTTTCTGCGACGGCATTTCGAACCGTCGCCAATTGAGTGACTGCGATAGGGGGAACCTTCCCACACGACCTAGAAACCGTCGGGGATAGGACCTCCTGGCACACATGCTCGACAACATGAGTTCGTGTGCGACGGGCAAGCGATGAAATATGATTATACAGGCCCAATCAGTTCCGAACGTAAGTACATCCCACACAGTGAGTCCCAAACAAACATTTCCGTTTGTTATGTACATTCCACACAGTCAATCCAAGGAATACATTTATGTTCTTATGTACATCCCACACAGTCAATCCAGGGAAAACATTTTCATTCGCATGTACATCCCACACGGTCAATCCAGGGAAAATGTTTCCGTTAGTATATACATCCCACATAGTTTTATGTATAGCCTTGTGTGTGATACATGTAACTATCACACATGCTCTGCCTCAGTTAACCGTTTGCTTTTATTCAACTACATCACACACGATTTGATGAAGAAAACTGTATGGCATAGGGCTATCCGTCACGACCGCTTTTACTGCTAGAACCCGTTTTGCAAAGTTCCATGACCCATTTAGCAGGTTTATTAGTTTATAATTAATAATTCCAGTATTACGCAAATTCACATTTCATATCGAACAACTGTTTGCCAATTTCATATCGGGCACATAAATATATTTTAACATCATAGTACGATAGCAACCTGAAAACAACATAGTACAACATATAGCTAGTTCACCTTCATAAGAACAATATTAGAACACTATATTCATTTCCCTAATTGAGATCATCCAGGCTCGTCTTATCCACCTCTACTTTCAGTTCAGTAAGAACCTGTTTTGCACTGACCAACTGGGAAAGTGCCTCCTCCTTTGCCAACACCATCTTAGCAAAGTCTGATTTAAAAATTCTGAGCTCATTCTCCATCTTCCTGTTTTATCCCGTATCTTCAAATATTCTTCTGCATTGACAACACTTTCTCTAAGCCTACCTCTATTCTCTTCCTCATACATGCTCTAGAGCTTTGCTAGGCACATCGTCAAAGACTAGGGCCACTCTTGATCAACCCACTCCAGGTAAGAACACTTCTGTTCATCCTATAATATTTAAAACTAGATCAGTTGCAATTGTAGGGGAAATGGGTTTTTAGCAACATAGAAAATCACCAAATACATATTTTGATAAATTGAAGAAATAGATTAATTATGAATATCTCTCAAAAAGATCCATGTGCAAATGACTTAATTGCTACTAAGACAACAAGCAAATTCTAAAACATTGGAAGTTACTAGTAAAACGCTCGTGCGTTGCTACGGGCTATACTATATATAAATGAATCAGACAAATTATTGATATTGATGCTTATTTCTCTCTCATACACCAACCTCAAGGTCGACGGCAGGTTCCTGCGATCTAGTGTAGCATAAACATGGCCATATTGGAGGGCTATACTGTATATAATAAAGGGGATTTGTTTTCACGGTATGTATGTTACACTGTATGAGAAAATGTAACAATGCGATAGTCCAGGCTCCCACAAATCCAGACCATATTGGAGAGAAAAATGTCTAAACTATGAACCATGTTATCTCTAACACGCATACCCAACATAAAAACTCCACCCCATGACACACCCTTATGTTTTCCTGTCGGACCCTCCCATTCCGCTCGGTTTTCGCCGTAGTGAGACATTTCTCGCTGGAGCCCTCTCCTTTAAAACGGGATGACGCCCACCTCACCTTCGCCATCGCGGCCTCTCTCCTTCACACCATACTTCCCCATGGAGGGATTGCATTTAGACGTCGAAAAAATCGATGGTGAGGGAGTCATGGAGGAGGGTAGAGAATGAACCGCTAAAAGCCAAAAAAACCTGCGTACAATGTTCGCTCCACCTGGGTCTTAGAGGAGTCCCCCTGGTAGAGGAGTTTGGGGAGAATAGGACGGCGACACGAGGACATGTCGGGAGGATCGCAAGGAAGGAACGCTGGTAGAGGAGATCAGGGAGAAGAGGACGGCAGCGCGAGGACATCGGGATTATCTTGAGGAGGGCATGCGATGGGAGGACTGCGTTCACATACACGTTAATGGGCCAGCCAAATGCTGTGATGTGATGATGTCAAAGATGGGCGAAAGATAGGAGTGGTGGGATGAGGTGGAGTGAGGCGAGACTACCAACTAAGACATTAGTAGTAGAGATTACTGAGAGTTGGTATAACATACATAATCCTTATGGAAAATGTTAGGCTAAATCTTTGAGTAAGTGAATCTATCTTGTAAACTCCATTGTAGACCATGCATACACATTATTCTCCAGAAGAACTAGTGCAGATTATTTGAAGGAGCTTGATATCCCATAGACCATAGTCCTCGTGTAGTCTTGCATTGAAAGATATAGGTATGTAAGACAATTAGCTTGGAATGAAATAGATAATTAAATGGAAAAGAGAAGAACTGAAATGAGGTAGAACTTCCAGTAGGGTCACATTTCATTACTCAGACTAACCAAAAGTTTCAGAACCGAGTTCTTGGAGCTCTTTGTCTTTGAGGTCATCATTCTTTATAATCTAAAACGTGAACATTTGGTTGGTAAAGAACATTACGTGTTAAATATGACATGTTATAGCAAGCCTAATATCAGGACCACCTCTCATGGGCACAATCAACTCCCTAAAGCCTCTTTTTTATCAGATGCATAATGCACATCACTTACTGAGGAAGATTTTAGCCTCTTCAACATAACAATCGACATCTCTTGTCAAAGCTCACACCAAAATAAGTGCACGTGTAATCATTCTACCCTTTGATTGATAGACTGGAAATAAGTACACAAAAGATAGGAGCTACTCACATTCAAACTTCTGCCACAAGCTCGTTGATGGTCATGCACCTTCAACATGTTCACACATAGTGCGTCAAAAAATAATATTCCTCCAACCAGCCCATACAGAATGCCTCAAATTGGCATGATAAAACAAATCCAGATTGCATTATTCATTGAAATGATAAAAAATGAAAACATCTCAAACCAAGATGTATGTAGAACCTGAAATTATATCTTATGTATCAAAACGACTATACAACCTTCCAAAAAGCGAAGGAGGACCATACATAATACAATACTCCTTTCCAGTGCTTTACGTCGCCCACCTCCCAATGCATCCCTGGTCATCTCCATGGCCTATAGGAGGCACTTCACCTATAGCAGAATTTCGAGATAAGAATCCCTTCTTCACCTACAACAAAATTTCGAGATCCCAACACTATCAGGCTAATACAAAGATCCATGAGAAGTGTGAACGCACCAATGTCTCCGGGTATGCATGCACCGTACGCGTAATTGATTTGGGAAACGTAGGCGGCAATGCTGGCATGGCCGACGGCACATGATGCATCTATAGTGAGACCGGCGGCGGCCAGCAGCACCGTGGCGGCCCAATTCGATAATCCCGGCGGTCGAGTACCTGGATGGCCAGTAGCCCACGCCCACGACGTTGGCAAAGTAGCTCGAGATGGTGGCGGCAAATCGCTAGGTCACCCGTGTCGGTGACCTCGAGGCGCCGTTGGCGTGAAGGGGAGCATTTTTCCACTATTACAGATCTCCCATGCGACATCAATGGTCGACAGCATCGGTCTCTCTCGATGGACCGGATCTTCCCTGTCGCGGTATTCGGGGGAGAGGGGGTAGGCAGTGCCAAACAACAGAGGGATAGGCTTGACCTGGCAGGTTCTTGAGCGGTTTGACAGTTCTTTTTTTTCAAGGATAGCTGAATGCCCTTACGTGCTATGGGACATCCAAGATATATATATATTGATCAATAACCAAAAGGTTATTAATTCTACTTCACAAACTTCGACAATGCATGCACATTTTAATTTTCGATCAAAAAACAAAGGTAATAAACTCCTATAATAGTGGATAAAAACACAAGAAATCAGTCTAACTGAAAATACCACGTCTACCTTAGAACGTCTATAATATCAATTAAGAAGAGTGCTACAAAACTTACTAACAGGTGGAAAAGGGGCAGCTAGTATCTCTCCAACAAAAAAAATCATACCATACAAAATAGATTGCCTGCAGTCAATAAAATAGTAGTAGGGCATCTGAACAAAAAAAATACATAGGGAAAATGGAACATGTCATTTCGAAGATTACATTAATCCTGTCAATGTTAACCACAATACTGAAGATAGGCCATAATGGCCACATGACCATCTGCACTGTACTGATAACGGAACTGCGTGTCTTCATTGCTATCATTATAGATTACCATATTTAATTGTTTCATCACAAAGATTCCATAATGTCAGGGTAAATTCAAGAATCTTCACACACACTTAATAGACCATGTAATAGGATGTTGAAAACTATGCAGGAAAAGCATGGTTCCGAGATACTTAAGTCTTGAGGTCAGTCCAGTCTTACCACAAAAATGAAAAGACCATATGATGTCTGGTGCAGCTCCCTATTCATCAGTAGAGAATCCTTTGATTTATTTACATGAAGATTCTTATTGGGCATGGCTGCATCAATCCGAGTATATATATCTGGATGATTGATTCCACACATGTGGAGCAGATATTGGAGATTATTAAGATTCTAACTTATTCCAAACTTTATTTATTTTTATCCTAGTTCTAGACTTCTAATGTCTGTGAAAGAACAAAACCTTGACCGGAACACAAAATGGCAACAATAAGAAAAAGTTATCACTAGAGCAATGCAGCTAAGAGTTCTGGATACCTTTCAGAAAGAAGTGACATATATTAGCATATTTTATCAGAACAATTCAATCTACAAATTAGCAAACATGGACATTCCAGTGCATAGTAGTACAAAAAGGTGAAAAACAAGTGAACTGTGACACAATGTAACAATTGAATCAACAAGGACATGTTAGAATGCGAACATATTGGAGATGAGAATTCCATTGACCTCTTGTTGGGCTCTTCAAATCAGATCACTGATGGCGCTTCCAGCAGCAAGGCTTCCCCATGGCAAGGCATCTTTCTGGCTATTGCAGCTCTGGAGGATTATGCCATCAGTAGATAATCTACTAGGACCTAAGGCTTCTCCATCCAGCCACGGCTGCAGCCGCGTCCACATCGCCGTGGATGCTCTGCCATATCTGCCTGGACGAGCACAAGCTCTTCATCACCAACCTCTTTTTTAGCCACGATGCCACGGTGGCCACCAGGCGGCTTAAAGCCACAAACAACATGCTTGAGCACACATCATGATGTTGGGGGCCACACCTGACAGCGACACCATGCAACATGTCATGGCGGCATTCATGGAGGCGTTGGCGCGATGCTAGCTCCCAGCATGGGCTGGCCTGTGCAGGGCACTGCTCCTACCCCGTGCGGCGCCCACGCCACCATCGCACCCTATACCATGCAATCAAATTGGCAGATAGAGTGCAAAATAATGGAACAAAATTGACAGAAAGATGAACAATGTCCAAGTAGCAACCTCAAAATACGAGGACTACTCATTTTGAAGTTTCAGAAGAGTTGATCTCAGAAAACTTCAATTGAACGCAAGGCCGAGTAGCAATGTACCTGGATCAGCAGCCTGATTTTTAGATGGTGTAGCTGGCAAATCTTCAAATCTAGTCCCCAAGAAGGAAATCAAGAGCAGATCATGAAGTTAATATACAGAGCTTCCAGAAATCACACATTCACCTACATCCAAAATGAAGCCTCCACCTGCCAAAATCACATGCCTAGTTCTTATAGTGTCCCAAAGGCAGTATGTAAGGCAACGGAATGGATGATCAAATCATAAAACACAATCTAGTATTTACCAGCGATTCAGTATCCTGCACGTCAGACTGCATCTCAGAGAACCTCTACTTCATCTTGTCTGCTTAGATCTAACCATGTAAGATGAAACCAACAACAACGAATAGAAATAGGCATGTGAAGAGAGGGTGGCGATCTTGGCGAAGACCTCGCAGACGCAGAGTCGCAGTACTGGCGCTCATAGTCCTGGAACACCTCGCTGCTTATGATTGCTCCTCTTGATCGCCTTTCATGGCATGTATTAAAGATAAATGGTAGCTAACCAGACCTGGCCGCCGCCACCGCCGAGAGGAGGTTGAGTAGTCAGCTGTTTGCGTAGGTGAAAGCTGCTATGTACGTCCTTGATCCATCGCCCGCCGTCCAGGATCGACCCATGCACTTGAGACAATACTGGGCGCGCATCAAAGCAGACTTCATGGCTATGCCCCGGATCCACCGCCCTCTGTCCTGGTTGACCCATCCACAGGAATCAATACCGGACGCACCGGCTCGTCATCGATGCCGACGAGCTGTTTCATTGCAAGGTCAAGGGGGACCGCGGAAGGGCCGCACTGGTGCCTGTGCTACGCGCTACTCACTAGCGGCGTCAACTAGGAAGGGGTGGCTAGGGTTTGAACCGGGAGGAGGAGACACGGCTTGCATGGATTTTTCGTTGCTTGCGTGCATGGGCATGACGGTTTTGCTGGTTCTTTTGCCAGATCGCATGGCGGTGGGACCACATAATTAAGAAGAACGAATCACGTTTGGGGTGGAACGTACGCAGGGAAAACCAACATCGCGCGGGAGGGAGGCTCGACGAAGGGTTCGACGACGTAAGACGGGAAACGGAACGCTGCATTTCTTTTAGGTATTATTATTATTAGAGAATTAGAGATTAGAGACTAGAGATTATTTGTTTCCTGAAAATATATTATTTGTTTCCTAAAGCAAATTGCATTAATGAGAGAGATCCGTTGATTTGGCTAAGGTAGGAAAGAATCTATTATTTGTTTGCTAAAGCAAATTGCATTAATGGGAGAGATCCGTTGATTTGGCTAAGGTAGGAAAGAATCTATTATTTGTTTCCTAAAACAAATTGCATTAAAGAGAGAGATTCGTTGATTTTGCTAAGGTAGGAAAGTTAGATCCGTGATCTTTTGTCATTAAGAAAGTGTTGAAAATAAACTGTACCAGACTACCAACTCCTCCATTAGGGTTTTTTTCACTGGTTAATTTTTGTAGGTTTTTTTCACTGGATTGTCTTGGGTGCGATCGGAGGTTAGGCCCTGGAGTGCGTGGGGGCGGGTGCACTACAAAAAAACACACTTCCATGATGATACGTGTTTGTCACAGTAGATCGCTTTTTTTGTCATGCATGTACATCCATGACAAATTTATGACAGAATCAAGATAGTCATACTTGTGCTGTCCTAGAAGTGTTCCATGACATTACCAAAATTATCATCATGGAAGTGTCCACTTCCATGATGATAAATCGCGCGTCACAGAAGTGCTTTCGTCAAGGGTGACCGACACGTGGCATCCACTGTAACGGAACGCTGTTAAGCTATCGGGTCAGGTTTTGGATCCGATAACCCGTTAACAGCCCCGACCAATGGGGATTTTCCACGTGTAAAATCATCATTGGCTAAAGGAAACATGTAACGCCCCGAGACCGTTGTGCCAGGTGTCCTCCAGTTATTCGCTATTGTTGCCATGTCATGTGCTTGCGTGTTGCATCTTATCATGTCATCATGTGCATTGCATCATCATGTTTTGAAACTTGCTTTCGTCCGGGTTCTCCGAGTTCTCTCCGTTGTCCGTTTTGAGCCCAGACACACTTGCACGCGCCCGCGGCATGTCCAAAATATTATTTTATAAGTGGCCGGAAAATGTTCTCGGAATGGGATGAGAGTTGACGTGCGGTCTTATTATAGTGTAGGTAGACCGCCTGCCAAGTTTCATCGCGTTCGGAGTTCGTTTGATAGCCCAACCGTTAAACTATAGCGGCATTATAGCCGGTCTAACGTCGGACGTTTTCGGTCTCCGGAAACAGTCGCCGGGCCTCCCTCTCTTCTCTTCTCTCAGCCCGAGACCGTCTGCACAGCTCACTACCTACCGCCAGGTCCACCTAACCTCTCTTGCCAGCTCGCAGCACCCTCGTGTGCGTGTCCGAAACTTGCCCGAACCCGACCCGGACAGTCATCACCGTTGGGTTCGGATCATCCCCCAACATCTACAAAACATCCCCGTTTTATTATTCGGGCTTCCTAACCTATATTTTCTCGACCGCCTGATTATAATCAAACGGACCGGATTAGTCCGTAACCAGTCCCCTACCTATATAATCAGACCGAACCCTAATTTCTAGGAAGCTGTCCCATCCATCCTTCCGCCGCCGCCACACTTAAATCCCACCTCGGGATCCTCCCAGATCTGTTTTTCTTTGCGTCGTGGATCCCCTTTGCCTTGCTTGAGCTCTCCAGGGAGCAGAGCACCACGGCGCCCCGATTTTCTTGCGCCCCCACTCGAACCAGGAGCCAGAGCTCGTCCACGCGCTGGCCAGCAGCAGTGCGCCCCGCCTTGACTCGCCATGGAGACCACCGCGGGCTTCGACCCTGCCGTCCTCGTGCTGCATCGCCGCCGATGCCCGTGTCTTCGAACGTCGCTGCCTCCTCTGCTTCAGACCAACGCGCCGGCCGCTGGATCCGAACCCCGCCGTCCTCGTCTGTCGCGCCGCCGGCAACCACCAGATCAGTTCCCCGCCACGCCGTTGCCTCGCCACCGGTGAGTAGCGCGCCACCGCGACCCTTCTTTTTCTCCTCTCTCTCACAGGCCTCACATCTCTCTCTCCTTCCCCCCTGCAGAACCGCCATGGCCGCCCGATGGAGCTCGCCGCCGTGCCTCCTCCGGCTAGATCTAGGCTGGAGCTACCTGGATCCGCCGCCCTCGCATCCATCCCC
>NC_057797.1:577001049-577008584 GCF_018294505.1 Triticum aestivum
CGCGCGTGGGCCTCGGCCCACCGCTCGCGTTGAACTCAGCCTCCCAAGGCCCAACAGCCTCCAGCCGGGCCAAGGCCCGATGTGAGCTTTCCCCTCCAGATCCCTGTTTTTCTTGGGCCGGCCTCTGTTTCGGCCCGCATGTGTTTTTTTTCAGCGCCTGGGATTTAGCTATTATTCCTGAGTCAGCAGTTTTGCAGTATAGCCCCCCCCCCTAGTTCATGCATTTAATAACTCACTAACCGTGCATCGGATTAAAATGTTTTATATATGAAACTTGCTCAGAATTTTGTGTAGATTAATAACATCCAACTTTCATCTATGTTTGAGTTGATAAAAATGTTGTTTGCATTAATTTGCTCCTATGCCATGCTAAAATGCTTTAATTCATAACTAAATAACCGTAACTCCGATTTTAATAAACTTTATATGTAAATGGGGTAGAATTTTGCCTAGTTTATCATGGTGACCTTTATTTGCATATTAAACAACTCTAAAATTGTGTTTAGGGCAGAACAGTACCAAATCTAAAATATGCTATGGGGATTTACCGGAATTGTTGTTCGTTGCTTCCGGCCTCATTTAACCTTGACTAGATAGGTAGTTTTCATTTGCTTCACCCTCTTGCCATGCTTAACAACATTTAATATTGTTGAGTACATAAACGAGACCAAACTAAATAACTTGTTGTGGTGTTTCGTCAATATGCAACCCGTTGCATATTGAGCTCCACTTAACTTGTAGTATTGTTTGTTGCACTTTGCCATGCCATGCTTCATTAAACCGGACATGAATCATACTCGTTTGTGCATCATGCCATGTTGTTGTGGTGGTTATTTACTAGGTTGTGTGCTTCTTTTCCGGTGATTGCTTCTTCGGGTTGGTTCCGATAACGTCGCGTTTGTGAGGATCCATTCGTCTACGTCCGTTTGTCTTCTTCATGGACTCGTTCTTCTTCCTTGCGGGATTTCAGGCAAGATGATCATACCCTCGAAATCACTACTATCTTTGCTATGCTAGTTTGCTCGCTCTTGCTATGCCAATGCTACGATGCCTACCATTTGCTTGTCAGCCTCCCAGATTGCCATGTCAAACCTCTAACCCACCATGTCCTAGCAAACCGTTGATTGGCTATGTTACCGCTTTGCTTAGCCCCTCTTATAGCGTTGTTAGTTGCAGGTGAAGATCGAAGTTTGTTCCTTGTTGGAACATGGAGATGTTGTTCCTTGTTGGAACATGTTTACTTGTTGGAATATCACAATATATCTTACTTAATTAATGCATCTATATACTTGGTAAAGGGTGGAAGGCTCGGCCTTATGCCTGGTGTTTTGTTCCACTCTTGCCGCCCTAGTTTCCGTCATATCGGTGTTATGTTCCCGGATTTTGCGTCCCTTACGCGGTTGGGCTATAATGGGAACCCCTTGACAGTTCGCCTTAAGTAAAGCTTCTCCAGCAATGCCCAACATTGGTTTTACCATTCGCCACCTAGCCTCTTTTTCCCTTGGGTTTCGCGGACTCAAGGGTCATCATTATTTTACCCCCCGGGCCAGTGCTCCTCTGAGTGTTGGTCCACCTGTCAGCTACCGGTGGCTACCAGGGGCAACTCTGGGCTGGCCTACCCGTACCTAGGACAATCTGAGTGTGCCCTGAGAAAGAGATATGTGCAGCTCCTATCGGGATTTGTCGGCACATTCGGGCGGTGTTGCTGGTTTAGTTTTATCCTGTCGAAATGTCTTGTTGTACCGGGATACCGAGTCTGATCGGAATGTCTCGGGTGGAGGTCTATTCCTTCGTTGACCGTGAGAGCTTGTGATGGGCTAAGTTGGGACTCCCCTGCAGGGATTGAACTTTCGAAAGTCGTGCCCGCGGTTATGGGCAGATGGGAATTTGTTAACGTCCGGTTGTAGAAAACCCGAAGTTGACCTTATTTAAAATACATCAACCGCGTGTGTAACCGTGATGGTCTCTTCTCGGCGGAGTCCGGGAAGTGAACACGGTGTTGGAGTTATGCTTGACGTAGGTAGTCCAGGATCACTTCTTGATCATACCTTTATCGACCGTGCTTTGCCTTCTCTTCTCGCTCTCATTTGCGTATGTTAGCCACCATATATGCTAGTCGCTTGCTGCAGCTCCACCTTGTTACCCCATCCTTCCTATAAGCTTAAATAGTCTTGATCTCGCGGGTGCGAGATTGCTGAGTCCCTGTGGCTCACAGATACTTCCAAAAACCAGCTTGCAGGTGCCGTTGAGTCCGTGCAGATGACGCAACCAAGCTCAGGAGGAGCTCGATGAAGATCTTGTCCTTTGTGTTGTTTCCGTTCTAGTTGATCAGTAGTGGAGCCCAGTTGGGGTCGATCGGGGACCTTTGTCGCATTTGGGGTTCTTCTTTTATTTTGGTTCCGTAGTCGGACCTTGATTGTATCTGGATGATGTAATGCTTATTCATGTAATTGTGTGAAGTGGCGATTGTAAGCCAACTATGTACCTCTTTTCCTTATGTATTACATGGGTTGTGTGAAGATTACCTCACTTGCGACATTGCTTTCAATGCGGTTATGCCTCTAAGTCGTGCTTCGACACGTAGGAGATATAGCCGCATCGAGGGCGTTACAAGTTGGTAATCAGAGCCTTCCCCGACCTTAGGAGCCCCCATTGCTTGATCGTTTTTAGCAGCCGAGTTGTGTCTAGAAAAATGTTTTGAGTCCTTAGGAATTATATATCGGAGAGCTTAGGAATTCTTTTACTTCCCAGTCTCCTCATCGCTCTGGTAAGGCATCCTGACGTAGAGTTTTGACTCTTCTCTTCTCAAATTTCACTAAAAAAAATTTAGGATCACGCGAGTATCTTGGTTTTGTTCCGATGGTTTTGTGACGAGAACATTGTTCTTGGTGCCTCCTGTCTTTAGGGGTTGTGGCAGTGTCCCGGGGAGTTGAGCTCCGAGGTGTTGTCGTCACAATTTTATCGTTGCAATTCTGGTATACTTGAGATATGTTCGCCGACATCGAAAATCTCTTTTATGCAGTTGTTGGTGAGATAACCCCGATAACCCAGTACTGAGGTGAGTACGGGAGTATTGCCATGACTTGTATAACGGATGCTTTTCGAAGGTTGAGGTAGATGATTTCCGAAGGTTTCTTGGTTATGTGTTGAAGGATGGATACAGCTGGATGTAGGATTTGCTAGTTTGGGTGAGATATTATGCTTCCCCTGTATCCCCAACACCTGATTGCATAACCGGAAAATTTCGGGAGTTTCATAGGTGGGAATTCAAGTAGCTCTTAGGATATCTTTTTGACGGATGTATGATATGAAATTGGGGTTCGACGTCTAGTGGTCCGCCTTTCCACGGTCGTTTTTACAGTGGTCTCGTTGTGTCTTAAAGAGTCCTTGGCTATGCCGACTCGGGGACACTTCGTATGTCTTGTGCACTGCCTTGTACATGATGGTGCTGTACGATCGAGCCCGTGTAGGCCCCACCACGAAAACTTCGGACGGAATCTCTATCATATGTTTGTTCCGGCTTATTCTGCAAGCCAGTCCTTTGTTTTTGTTTTGAGTTGTGGTATTCGAGTTGCTTCAATGTCAAGTGTTGATTCCATACCTTTCCGAAATGGTGTTTTCATACTCCGATGTGAATACCAATCCTTCTCGACAATCGAGATTGTCATGTCAATCCTTCAACCAGCGTCTTTCTCTTCAAGTGGATCCGATCATTTCAACATTCGCAAGATCACCTCTCAGTTCTCTCAACGGTGTTTGTTTCATCCGTCCCAAGTTGTTTTTGTTTTCCTGCCCTCCCACCCCTTTTTCTTCAAGGACTCAGATTTCTTAATCGAGTATCCATTTTATTGATGGGAAGTTTCTCCATTCTTTTCCGTCAATGTTCTTATCCGGTGATTCTCATGAAGATGCTAACGAAGTTTCTAGTTCATCATTCTTCATTCTTCTCCGGTGGAACCAATTCAAGCTTTCGGTGTTGATCATATTCTTTTCCATATTTCAATGTATTTCTCATACCGGTGCTCCTCATATTTATTCACTTCCCGCTATTCAATTGTTCCGGAGTGCTCAAGATATCTCGAAGATTCGTGTTTCCACTCTGCATTCGTTCAAGCTCTTTCGAGATTGGTATCTCATTCAAGTCATTTAATTCAACCGGTGCAACATCTCTTTTAAATCTTTTCAACGGTGCTTCTTTTGAGTGGGCCCTAACCCACAGGTCTTTTCCCAGGATCTTACCTGACTCTTCTATTTTCCCAGAGCTATCCTAAATTCTTCTCTAAGTTTGACGTAAGAATGAGTTATCATCAGTCAAATGCTTTTCTCCAAGATCTTTCAAATTCTTTTCATAGTTGGCTCAACCTCTTCGCTTTTGATTCTTCCGGTGTGCCTCAATAATTCTTGGTGGTGTTTCGCGTTGTCATTCTCATCATTTGAAGACCGAAGAAGAGTTTCTCTTTAATCTTGCTCTATTCTCTTCAAGATTCATGGTGCTAGCTTGTTCCCATCCTCTCATAATTGTTTTCGATTGTGAGAATCTTTTTCACCCATCAGGAGATATTCAAGAGTCTTCTCAGTTTGTCATCCGGAGTCCATCAATTCAGGTTTATTCATTCTCGGCCATCAGTTATCATTCTCCTATCTTGCCGGTGCATCTATCGAATATCCTCTAATCAGTTCTTGATCTCTTTGTTCTCATGTATCTAGTTTGTCTCAAGCACCTTCGTTCATTTGCTAATTCTTACCGGTGATGCACCCCTACTTCATCATTTTCAATTCTTACGGTGGTTCTTTCAAGATCTCTCTTCCTTGTTCATCATATCAATTCATTTGTTGTTCCAATCCTACCGGTGGTTCGTTGAAGACCTTCTCAAGTTTACGCTATATCTCTTTTAATCCTTTCTACGAGAATAAGTAGTATGCCAAATCCGTTGATTGTCGTCAATTTAATTGGTGAAGGATAAGCATAACATAATTCTTATTCTTGTTCATCCAAGTGATTAATTTTTTTTATTCCGGAGGCCCTTAAAATTCTCGGTTTCATTTGTTTCATCTTCTCTTTTTCCCGGAGTTCCAAGCTCTAATTATCACAGAGATCCATCTAAATTATCGCAAGGCTTCACCTTGTGTTTTCAACTTCTCTTTCTTTTTTATCATCCTTTTATTACCGGAGTTCTTCATGGAGGCTCTACATGCTGGTTCGTCAAGGATTCTGTGCATTCTTCAATTGTTCTTCAAGATTTCTCTTGAAGTTAAGATCAGCCAAGCTATACTCAAAAATAAACATGGTGCTCAACACATGTTTTGTTTTGAGGAGTTCAAGCATTCTTCATCTTGCTATCCGGAGTGCAATTTCTTTCTACCGTATATTTGGAGGTGGTATTATGTCCTTCTTGATAATTCCCCTTCGTTGCTTCGTGAGTCACAAGTTTTCAAGAGTGACATATTTAAATCCATCTTTTTCTCTTTGTTCAAGAGATCTTTTCAACCGTCAATCTCTTCATTGGAGTTATCTTGGTATAGATTTCACCTAAAGCTTTTCATAAGGATTAATGCTATTTATGGTGCTTGTAAATGATCCAAGTACTTCATTTATCCTCCCGGTGAAATAAGTTTCTCGTCTCCTCGTTCATATCAATCCAATTCTTCTTCCCGTGAGTGGCAGGTTGTCATCTCATAATTTGAGATGTATTTCATAAGACCATATCAAGATTATTCTTTTCGTTGTTGGTTTTCAACAACTCCATTCTAGCATTTGTTGTATCCGTGATCTCGCAAGATTTTGTTTTCCCTTCGTTGCGGAGTCATTGTGATGTTGCTCTTTTCAACCCATCATCTCGTTTGTCAAAGATCATGTTCTTTTCGTGCTTATCCATTTAACCAAAGTGTCGTGTCCTCTGCTCAAGTTCTTTTCATCTTATCTAGGCTTGTATCACTTTTCAACTGGAGTGCTGTTCGAATTTGGTCTTCCTTGGTCCCCTTCCTTAACCGGCGTGTTTTCAATATATATCTTCCCTTCAACCTCAAGGTTTTTCGCAAATGCTCTTTGTCCCTCGTTTCTAACGTAGTGTTTTCGACCTAGTTCACCTTCGTGGTATTCTTTTCTTGAATTGTTCAACCTCGCAAGGTTCTTTGGTTTCACTCATTTGTAAAAGAAGCAACTTAGTTTACCTCTTCTCTTTGTCTTCCGTTTTCCCTCCGGTGCCATTCTAGATCTCGGGACGAGATCCTCTCATAGTGGTGGAGTGTTGTAACGCCCCGAGACCGTTGTGCCAGGTGTCCTCCAGTTATTCGCTATTGTTGCCATGTCATGTGCTTGCGTGTTGCATCTTATCATGTCATCATGTGCATTGCATCATCATGTTTTGAAACTTGCTTTCGTCCGGGTTCTCCGAGTTCTCTCCGTTGTCCGTTTTGAGCCCAGACACACTTGCACGCGCCCGCGGCATGTCCGAAATATTATTTTATAAGTGGCCGGAAAATGTTCTCGGAATGGGATGAGAGTTGACGTGCGGTCTTATTATAGTGTAGGTAGACCGCCTGCCAAGTTTCATCGCGTTCGGAGTTCGTTTGATAGCCCAACCGTTAAACTATAGCGGCATTATAGCCGGTCTAACGTCGGACGTTTTCGGTCTCCGGAAACAGTCGCCGGGCCTCCCTCTCTTCTCTTCTCTCAGCCCGAGACCGTCTGCACAGCTCACTACCTACCGCCAGGTCCACCTAACCTCTCTTGCCAGCTCGCAACACCCTCGTGTGCGTGTCCGAAACTTGCCCGAATCCGACCCGGACAGTCATCACCGTTGGGTTCGGATCATCCCCCAACATCTACAAAACATCCCCGTTTTATTATTCGGGCTTCCTAACCTATATTTTCTCGACCGCCCGATTATAATCAAACGGACCGGATTAGTCCGTACCCAGTCCCCTACCTATATAATCAGACCGAACCCTAATTTCTAGGAAGCTGTCCCATCCATCCTTCCGCCGCCGCCACACTTAAATCCCACCTCGGGATCCTCCCAGATCTGTTTCTCTTTGCGTCGTGGATCCCCTTTGCCTTGCTTGAGCTCGCCAGGGAGCAGAGCACCACGGCGCCCCGATTTTCTCGCGCCCCCACTCGAACCAGGAGCCAGAGCTCGTCCACGCGCTGGCCAGCAGCAGTGCGCCCCGCCTTGACTCGCCATGGAGACCACCGCGGGCTTCGACGCTGCCGTCCTCGTGCTGCATCGCCGCCGATGCCCGTGTCTTCGAACGTCGCTGCCTCCTCTGCTTCAGACCAACGCGCCGGCCGCTGGATCCGAACCCCGCCGTCCTCGTCTGTCGCGCCGCCGGCAACCACCAGATCAGTTCCCCGCCACGCCGTTTCCTCGCCACCGGTGAGTAGCGCGCCACCGCGACCCTTCTTTTTCTCCTCTCTCTCACAGGCCTCACATCTCTCTCTCCTTCCCCCCTGCAGAACCGCCATGGCCGCCCGATGGAGCTCGCCGCCGTGCCTCCTCCGGCTAGATCTAGGCTGGAGCTACCTGGATCCGCCG
>NC_057797.1:577008943-577062432 GCF_018294505.1 Triticum aestivum
CCCCCCCACCGGTCGTCGCCGTTCCTGCCTGCCAGCGTGTGCGCATGCGAGCACAGGCACGTCTCCCGCGCGTGGGCCTCGGCCCACCGCTCGCGTTGAACTCAGCCTCCCAAGGCCCAACAGCCTCCAGCCGGGCCAAGGCCCGATGTGAGCTTTCCCCTCCAGATCCCTGTTCTTCTTGGGCCGGCCTCTGTTTCGGCCCGCATGTGTTTTTTTTCAGCGCCTGGGATTTAGCTATTATTCCTGAGTCAGCAGTTTTCAGTATAGCCCCCCCCTAGTTCATGCATTTAATAACTCACTAACCGTGCATCGGATTAAAATGTTTTATATATGAAACTTGCTCAGAATTTTGTGTAGATTAATAACATCCAACTTTCATCTATGTTTGAGTTGATAAAAATGTTGTTTGCATTAATTTGCTCCTATGCCATGCTAAAATGCTTTAATTCATAACTAAATAACCGTAACTCCGATTTTAATAAACTTTATATATAAATGGGGTAGAATTTTGCCTAGTTTATCATGGTGACCTTTATTTGCATATTAAACAACTCTAAAATTGTGTTTAGGGCAGAACAGTACCAAATCTAAAATATGCTATGGGGATTTACCGGAATTGTTGTTCGTTGCTTCCGGCCTCATTTAACCTTGACTAGATAGGTAGTTTTCATTTGCTTCACCCTCTTGCCATGCTTAACAACATTTAATATTGTTGAGTACATAAACGAGACCAAACTAAATAACTTGTTGTGGTGTTTCGTCAATATGCAACCCGTTGCATATTGAGCTCCACTTAACTTGTAGTATTGTTTGTTGCACTTTGCCATGCCATGCTTCATTAAACCGGACATGCATCATACTCGTTTGTGCATCATGCCATGTTGTTGTGGTGGTTATTTACTAGGTTGTGTGCTTCTTTTCCGGTGATTGCTTCTTCGGGTTGGTTCCGATAACGTCGCGTTTGTGAGGATCCATTCGTCTACGTCCGTTTGTCTTCTTCATGGACTCGTTCTTCTTCCTTGCGGGATTTCAGGCAAGATGATCATACCCTCGAAATCACTACTATCTTTGCTATGCTAGTTTGCTCGCTCTTGCTATGCCAATGCTACGATGCCTACCATTTGCTTGTCAGCCTCCCAGATTGCCATGTCAAACCTCTAACCCACCATGTCCTAGCAAACCGTTGATTGGCTATGTTACCGCTTTGCTTAGCCCCTCTTATAGCATTGTTAGTTGCAGGTGAAGATCGAAGTTTGTTCCTTGTTGGAACATGGAGATGTTGTTCCTTGTTGGAACATGTTTACTTGTTGGAATATCACAATATATCTTACTTAATTAATGCATCTATATACTTGGTAAAGGGTGGAAGGCTCGGCCTTATGCCTGGTGTTTTGTTCCACTCTTGCCGCCCTAGTTTCCGTCATATCGGTGTTATGTTCCCGGATTTTGCGTCCCTTACGCGGTTGGGCTATAATGGGAACCCCTTGATAGTTCGCCTTAAGTAAAGCTTCTCCAGCAATGCCCAACATTGGTTTTACCATTCGCCACCTAGCCTCTTTTTCCCTTGGGTTTCGCGGACTCAAGGGTCATCATTATTTTACCCCCCGGGCCAGTGCTCCTTTGAGTGTTGGTCCACCTGTCAGCTACCGGTGGCTACCAGGGGCAACTCTGGGCTGGCCTACCCGTACCTAGGACAATCTGAGTGTGCCCTGAGAAAGAGATATGTGCAGCTCCTATCGGGATTTGTCGGCACATTCGGGCGGTGTTGCTGGTTTAGTTTTATCCTGTCGAAATGTCTTGTTGTACCGGGATACCGAGTCTGATCGGAATGTCTCGGGTGGAGGTCTATTCCTTCGTTGACCGTGAGAGCTTGTGATGGGCTAAGTTGGGACTCCCCTGCAGGGATTGAACTTTCGAAAGCCGTGCCCGCGGTTATGGGCAGATGGGAATTTGTTAACGTCCGGTTGTAGAAAACCCGAAGTTGACCTTATTTAAAATACATCAACCGCGTGTGTAACCGTGATGGTCTCTTCTCGGCGGAGTCCGGGAAGTGAACACGGTGTTGGAGTTATGCTTGACGTAGGTAGTCCAGGATCACTTCTTGATCATACCTTTATCGACCGTGCTTTGCCTTCTCTTCTCGCTCTCATTTGCGTATGTTAGCCACCATATATGCTAGTCGCTTGCTGCAGCTCCACCTTGTTACCCCATCCTTCCTATAAGCTTAAATAGTCTTGATCTCGCGGGTGCGAGATTGCTGAGTCCCTGTGGCTCACAGATACTTCCAAAAACCAGCTTGCAGGTGCCGTTGAGTCCGTGCAGATGACGCAACCAAGCTCAGGAGGAGCTCGATGAAGATCTTGTCCTTTGTGTTGTTTCCGTTCTAGTTGATCAGTAGTGGAGCCCAGTTGGGGTCGATCGGGGACCTTTGTCGCATTTGGGGTTCTTCTTTTATTTTGGTTCCGTAGTCGGACCTTGATTGTATCTGGATGATGTAATGCTTATTCATGTAATTGTGTGAAGTGGCGATTGTAAGCCAACTATGTACCTCTTTTCCTTATGTATTACATGGGTTGTGTGAAGATTACCTCACTTGCGACATTGCTTTCAATGCGGTTATGCCTCTAAGTCGTGCTTCGACAGGTAGGAGATATAGCCGCATCGAGGGTGTTACAAAACACGTGTCGGCTCATCGTCGGGACAGATGTCATCCACTCACTGGACAGAAGGCGCCTATGATACGTTGACACGTGGCACGGCCCAACAAGTTTAAATGGGCCGACCCAACTAAAGGCCCACAAGATTTTGTGGACCATAATGGGCCGGCCCAGCTAAAGGCCCACGAGATTTTGCGGACCATAATGGGCTGGCCCAGCTAAACGCCCACAAGATTTCGCGGGTCATAATGGGCCGGCCCAGGTAAAGGCCCACAAGATTTTCGTGTGCCATAATAGGCCGGCCCAGGTAAAGGCCCACGGTGACTCTAGCCCATAATGAACAGTAATTTTCTTTATACCCATTAATGGCCCGTGATTTACATGGGCCGTTTCCAGCCCGTGTTAGCTTTCAGCCTATTGACGGCCCATATGTTCTTGGGCTCCTTTTCGGCCCTCGATTACTTCCGACCCGTTACTGGCCTGTTCCCCTAATGGGCCAAATTTGGCCCATGGCAAGAGTCGGCCCATTACTGGCCTGTTCCACTAATGGGCCAAATTTGGCCCATGGCAAGAGTCGGCCCGTTACTGGCCTGTTACCCTAATGGGCCAAATTCGGCCCATGGCAAGAGTCGGCCCGTTTCTGGCCTGTTAACCCGTTGCGCCGTTTCCAGCCTGTCCTATATTCTGGCCCATTAACGACCTGTTATGCCTGTGACAGAATTAAGCCTTTGCTATCCTACGGCCTGTTAACGGCATGTTACCGTGCTGGGCTGATACCAATTACGCCCGATTATGGCCCATGTAGACCCATTTATCCGACGACCCGGGGCCCACCGATTACAGGCCCATTTAACGACGGCCCGTAGGAGATCCATGGATCCTACGGCCCGTATATGGCCCATGGTAGTTGCGGCCACTAGCAAACCAGGGAAAAAGAAGACTAGGAAATAAATAAGGCCGAAACTAACGCTAGGCTATTAAGGCAATTGCACAGATTACATCCACTCGGCATCAAAGATTGCCACCAGTGCAAATATAGGGAACACCCTACACAATACAAAAATGGCTTGCTATTTTCTTCAGGCGGTGGCTGCACGTTAAGAATAAATTTTGTATCGCACCAAAACAAATTACAACTATATAACAAAAGGAAGGTTGGCATAAAACTTAACAGTCTAGCAGATAAATGCACCACCAGAAGTTCAGAAGCTCAGTTCATTTGACCTGACCGTTATGTTTTCATGTTGTATTGTCCGATGGAGCACCATAACCTCTCGCCTTCATTTCCCCTAGGCTCCTGAACAACATAGCAAATGTCTGATAGTCTGGTTTCAAAACCATGCATATCTTGACGACATTGAGCAATGTTTCTCCTTGTTTCACAAAGGGTCTCTATTAGGGAATGGACTTGTGTCTGGAGCGCAGATACAACATTGCTTTGAGCTTGCATATCTTGATCATGAGGTAGTTTGGATGATATTGCCTTAACAACCAACCCAGTATTACGCAGGAACGTGCTTTTGGCACTGTTAGTGGACAGGTACTGACCCACTGCAGCAAGAGCTGACATTGCGGTTATAGTTGCCTCGCCACCTTCAGAAGGTGGCGGCTCCACCATTTTTCCATAGCTCGCTGAAAAGTTGAGGTTTTACATTAGTAGTACCAGAACAGAAGATATTAAGGAGGCAACAAAACCAAACAAAATAGCTTTGGTCTATATACAGAACTTATTCTAGTGAACCCATGTAAAATATTAGTTGTATTTTATTGCAAAGTACATAATAAAACCAGGTTCCAAACATATGACCATGTACCATCGCTAATGTATTGTCTATTTCTTCACATTGTATTGAGGGCTAAGGATAAAGAGACGAAGTTTATAATACAGTAAGCATAGTATGACGTCATTCATATCACAAAACAACTGAGAACAAACAAACATGCAATTGTAACATTGTGTGGGCAAGTCCAGCACAGAACTAGATTACGGGTCAAGATCAAAGGAACATCACTCATCTCTTTTAAACTTTGTAAGGTGCAATGATACGCTAAGATAATTCTGTATAAAATTGAAAAGAGTAATAGACATTGGCTGCAAACCATGCAGTTCAAGGCACAAGTTAGAGTAAGTAGTAGTTAAAAGGCATGAGGATTAAGGACTTACAACAACGGCTTTGACTGGTGTAGTCATGCCCTTCTTCTTGCTGGTGTGACAGTCCTTGAAGATTTCCACAGCATTTGGTTCATGTACTTTTTGGTCCTTGCAGGCTTTCATCTGCATTTGGAACAAGTCAATATAGATCTGATAATATGGTATAGCAAAAAGAGTGAAACAACAGCTAACTACAAGAGCCTCACAGTGTGGAATATAGCTACGAGATCCTGTCGTCTGTTGGAATTTAACTTTCATACGGTTGGCCTTGTTCTTTGAACAGTTCACCTACAAGAAGATAGATTTGTGTGGCACATGCGTAAATAGGACTGCAACATGTGATCTGCTGACATATATATATATAATGTACCTGATACTTCAGATCGGACTAGTGTTTAACGAGGCCTCTCCAGTCTTCATCAGATATATTTTCCACTGGAGATGTTTGGGCAAGTTCACTATTAGCCTTGCCTTCAAAGTGAGTTTTCCTCAAGTTATACCGATACTGTCGCAGAGCAAACTTGAAAACATGGGTGCAAGCTTGTCTGGTTGCATCATCTTGGCTATCCAACTCGAACCTCATCTGTTGAAAATTATGGGAGTTTCATTATCAGCAACCTAGAAAGTATTGGACAGAGCAAGACGATATTACTACTTTCCATACATAACCATACTTACAGATAAATGGTCGAGGAAGATGTTGAACTGGGTTTTGTCTTTGTCATTCCTGTATTGAATCCATGTTGGGAGGATACGTACATGACACCTAACAGCAACCGCTGCCTCTGATACTAACTTGGCTGACTCTGTAGCATCACGTGGCCTTTTTAAACCTGCCTCAAAACGGATCTCCATTCTTCCTCCTCTAGATTTAGTTAACCTATCAAGCATTATCCCTGATGTTTGTTTCCTCTTGCGCCTAGGTGCTAGTCCAACAACAAATATAGGAAGTGTTAGTGTACATCAAACTGTGAGACTACATATAAAGAAGCATGCAACTGTAACTTGATTCCAGCAACTACCTTCTTGCTGTTGAAGCTCACAAGGTTCATCTGATATTGCCAACTCGTCTTGTGTCAAGAGTGCTTGGGAAGTAGTGTCAGGTGGCAAGGGAGCTTGGGAATGTGCTACTAGCTCAGTTGACGCACGAGTACGTCGTGCAGCTAGTAGTACTGTGGTAGATGTTGCAAGAACTAGGACTGTCTCTGCTTGTTTGGTGGCAGCTATTTGTTTTTTTTGACTTTTTTTGCAACTCGTGTAGCATGGGATGTCGTGTTTGTAGAATTTTCTGCTGGACTTTGACCTTCTATTGCACCATCAGTACCAGCAAAATCTGCAGGATTCATCTGCTTCTCATTCCCTACCATTCTGTGTTTCTTCCTCTTTCTCTGTGCCATGTTAAGTCAAGCCGACAAGAAAAACAAATAACAATTTAGTTCTTCAAAAGAAATTGATGCGTGATGCAGACGAACTGAACTTTGATGTTAGACAACCACATGATAGGAGCATGTAATATGTATGAAAAACAGGACGGAAGAGATAACCAGAACTATGATGTGTAAACTAAGAAGAAGACATTTCACCAAATTAGAAGCAATGCAATGGAAGGTAGACACCATATGAAAGATGCTACAAATATCGCTCTGCCAAGTTAACAGTGTTTCATCATAAATGGCGTTTAAACAAATGTGAAGCAGTACAAGAAATAAATCATATGCAAGATGCAAACAACATCACACTACCATGTTAGAGGTCTCTCGTCATTAGTGCCATTGCATATTCACTGCATTGCATATTCACAACTTATGATGTGTAAACTAAGGAGAAGGCATTTCAACAAATTAGAAGCAATGAAAGCTAGACACCATATGAAAGATGCAACGAATATCACTCTACCAAGTTAAAACTGTCTCATCATAAGTGCCATTTCAACAAATTAGTAATACAAGATAGAAAAGAATGTGAGATGTAACCTATATCACACTCCGAAGTCAAACGTGTCTTATGATAAGTGATTGTTGCAGGTTACACAATGGTAGTAATTTGATGTAAGAACATGGTGTGATAGACAGATATTGTATGTTCTAGAAATAGGAACATGTGTCTTATTCAAGTATAATGTGTAAAGTAAGCAGATGGAATTCAACAAAATTAGAAGCAATACAAGCTAGACATCACACATAACATGCAACCACATATAACAGTGCCAAGTTAGAGGGAGCATCGGTGATGGTGCACTAGGGGAGACGTGCTCATCATAAACACAACTTTGTTGAGTGTCTATGCATGTGTTGTCTTGGAAATCATCTTGGGGGTGTGGAGGAGTAGAAACTGTAGAGGCCCTTCGTTCGGAAGGAGCACCGTTATCCGCTGCCTTGCTAACTTCCTTCCGCTTTATTGATTTTGAATTGTCAAGTAAAGCCGACAAGAAAAAGCAATAAAATTCTCTCTTCAGAACTCATTCATGCATGATACTGACAATCACTACTTTAATGTAAGGCAAACACATGATACCAGGATGGAATATGTACGAAAAATAGGACGACATGGCATGTTCACAACTGTTTGTGTAAACTAAGTAGAAACCATTCCAGCAAATAAGAACCAATGCAAGCTAGACACCACATGAAAGATGCAACCAATATGACTCTGCCAAGTTAAAAGCGTCCCATCATAAATGGAATTTCAACAAATTAGAAGCAGCGCATGCTATAAATCATATGAAAGATGCAACTAATATCGCACTGCATATACTAAATGTGTCTCATCATGTTGATTGATGCGGGATACAAAAAAACAATAGTTTTATGTAAGGACATGCTTAATAGATAGATGTACTATGTACTAAATACAGGAAGGCATGTCACATTAACAGGTATAATGTATAAGCTAAGCAGACTGGCACATGCAGTTTAGCCAGATTGGAAGAATTACAGTCTAGACACCATATGCAACATGCAACCACATATCACGCTGCCAAGTTAGAGCAAGCACTTGCGATGCTAGTGTAGGGGAAATGTTGTAATCACCTACAGAGCTACGTTCACTATCTTCATCTAGCATTTCTGTTTCTTGAGAATCATGTCGGGAGGCTGACGCTGCATTCTTTAAATGAGGACTAGTCCCCTTGCCTGCCTGCCTCGTCATAAGTGATTGATGAGGGATACACAAGAACATTAGTTTGATGTAAGAACATGGTTAATACATAGATGTACTACTATGTACCAAAAACAGAAAGGCATGTCATATTCAAAGGTATAATGTGTAAGCTAAGCAGATGCAATTTAACCAAATTGGAAGCAATACAAGCTAGATATCCGGCTGGAGTGGTGAGCATGATCATCTAGGACCTGAGAGCCTGGTGGGAGGCGGGCTGCTTCGCCACCATTGCAGCTTTTTAGTTGGCTTCCAGGTGATGCCTATCTTTGCTGGGCTTGTCACTGGCTCGGCTAGTGCCCTGACTAGCTATTTGTCTTCTGGTGCTCACGGGATGGTGGTTCATGTAAAAAAATATCTTTCCTTATCTTACCGACTTCGGCCTTTCGAATACAAGCTAGACACCATATGGAACATGCAACCACATATGACACCGCGAAGTTAAAGAAAGCACCTGGGATGGTGGTTCATTGCGAGCGAGGTCATCAACTCCAGAGCTACGTTTACCGTCTCCATCTGCTGACACTGCACCCATTATAGCGCTGAAACGTGTCTTGCCTACCTGCACACCAAACTGGAGCGACTTCTCTCTTTTATTTTTGGCTTCTCTCATGGCAACAGAGTCTGAAATACCCTTGCATAAAAACACAACAGTGAGAGTAAGGGTGAAGTGTGTGCAGAACTAGTGCACTGTAAAAGTAGCAGATAGCAGGTGGTTGAAAAATAAATGATAGGAGACATATAATAGCTCTACAACATTGCATGGCAAACAAAATTAGATTCTACTCTGTATGATTTTGTAATATATGAGCACAGGAAATGCAGGTACTCCTCCAGCACACCACCACATGTGGTCATATCTAAGATAACAGTCGACTGAAAATAAATAGGTCAGTCGATTTTTTAATGAACCGTCCGATCTATAAGGAACGGGCAGATGGCCTTCGTCTACCTCCCGCCAGTCACTGTTGACGATCTTTCTCGAACCGCCAGCGACCACCGGCCCAGACCCCTGCCTCCGCCGCCCCGCCCTCCCATCGACCTCACACCACCGCCGTGCTTGGCAGCACCCCCAGGCCATCCCTTTAATCCCGGCCGACCTCCAGATCGGGCACCAGTAGCTCTAGGCCACACACGCCCCTAAGATAAACACCAAGGCGCTGCTTCCCCGGTGTAATAGACGTACTAGCGCCTGTTACATCGGGGAATGCTTCTGTTAATTGGGAATCAAGTGGCCAGAAATTGAAATTCAGGGGGCGACGGACCTCTAGCTAAGGTGAAATAGTATATGAGGAGAAACCTTGTGCATCGCGAGTTACTAGGAACATATAGTATCAAGAAGAAGCAGTCAACTAGTGTCTTCTGTGGGATGAATACCGTGCAAGCAGAGACATAAGATTTGCACGAATAAGGGAAGAGGAGTACCTTTTTCGGTTGCCGGTGTGGTCACCTCCACAAGTCGCGCCGATTTTCTTCTTTTTACCGGGGAAACCGATGTTCTGGAGGGTGCAGGCTTGGACGAACCCATGGCCAAATTGTTGATTGTGTTGCCGTGGCCGTATGTCAGTGGAGGGGAAGCAAATCCGAGGTGGCGAAGGACGGCATAGCAGGAACAGCTCCGGTGTGGTGGAGGGTGGTGAAGTTGGAGCGGCAGCGGTGAGGCGCAGGACGGCATGGTTGAACTGGCTCGGGTACGGACAGCTCAGCCTCGGCTTCAACTACTAGCCGTGGAGGGCGTTGCGGTTGAGGTTGCGGTGGACGACGACATCGGGGTATCGACTCCGGCGTGATAGAGGAGGGCGACGGTTGATGGGTGGGATGGGGTGGCGGACGGAGGACGTCGGGGTTTCGCGGCTGGTGGAGAGGTAGTTTTGGCGCCCACGGAGTACGAATGGGGAATCAGACGGGTGGGGGGAACCATGTTTCAGTCTGGGACGAACTTGTTTTTGCTTTTTTGAACAGAAATGGGACACGCTTGTTTGAAATCTGGGGAAAGTACAAACTTTGCCCCCCTCTTAAATTTCGGACCTACTGCGGGTCGGGGGTAGGATGGTAATCCCAGGTGTCCCAAATAGTGGGCGGGAGCGATTTCGGCCACACGCATGTGTGCTTAGGCGGCCATTGTGTATGAATGTTTTTCGGATGCGGTTGCATGGCGTCTAGATGAAGCTACAAACCTACCCCGGTTTAGACCTTTGGATGTCGGGCCGGTAGGTTTCATGGGTCGGAGTTATTAGAAAAGTAATTTCCTTGTACTACCAAACATTGGTCTCACGCGGTTTCGGGCGAGTAGAGGCTCTTTTGGCACTTCATTCGATATTATGAAACATAAGCATTCACGTTTAGAGTACTCTTGAACTATGAGGATTGACCTAAATATATAACGTTATATTTTACCTTGTATGTTTGAAAACCTCATTAAATTATCCGCTTCTTTTTGAAATTTTGACACTTGAAAATCCTATAACTACGATTATTTTGGAATGGAGGAGCTAAATTTGAATCTATTTTGTACACGACTACATATGCAATTATGTACAAAATCAGAGCAAAGATTGGTGCCCCATAATTTAGGTATGGTTTACAAATGCCATGATATCAAATTCAAATAATTGAATGGACTTCATGTTGAATTCGATTTTTTTAAACCACCTTAAGTTGAATTCAAATGTATGCTAGTTCATAGGTAGTAGCTATTTATAATGTCCATTGTGTAACTTTCGTATGTATAATGTGCTTTACACACACAACATGAACTATACTCACGTTTATATTCGATTGCTAAAGCGATGCATTGTCTGGAGTTCAAAATACTAACTATGTGGATCAATTGTGTCGAATAATAACATAGACATGCTCAAATTCGATAGAATCTAGATGTCTGATGGATCAATGACTGCTCCTTACGCGAATTGCAAATATCATGATCCCATCCTAATATTTGGATACAATTTATATCTTTAATCAATGTGTAGAGCAGTCTTTTACGTGTAGTTTCACTCTCCATCGGTGGTCTCTCACACATGCTCACACACTCTCTCCCGAGGTGTCTTTCTCGCACACATGCTCTAGATATAGCCCTCCCTCCCTCTCGTAACCATTTACAACTGTTTTCACTAACCTTTATCACAAGCACTCTTCCTCTCGCAAACATACACACGCACAATCCTCATCGACCCTTTCTATATACATGGACCTGCCTACGTGTCTCATGTACGCACATTATCTTTACGCCTATCTCTAATGCATTGTGTCACACCTCTCTTCCTAATCGACAAGTATGATTCTAGTAGAGCATTCTGTAGGATGCCCCTTAAAGTTAGGTTGGATGAATAGTAATATCAGAGATAAAGGGGTTACCTTAGTCCGAGAACCTAGGGTTACAAATCCTAGTCGGCTTTGTCAGTGGACACATAGTCCTTCACAATTCTGCTATCTTTGTCTTGTACGACTAGTCATCCATGGGTCTTCCTAAATGCATCACGGGCCAACCAATGTGGCGTAGGACGGAACAGAATGAAGGGCCTCACCTCGACCCACCGGACCTCACGCGGTGACACACCCTCTGCCCCCACGTCTCATTATCTTCTCACACCCACACATACCAACACAAAACACCACGGACACAGAAAATTTCTACTGGTGCCTCTATTCCCTCCCCCTTGCATATACACACTCAAGACAATGGAATCTCTTGTCGTGACGTCATATTCGTCTCTCTCTCTAGACCACTCTCATTTATCGTGCTATCTCTCCCACGCCCCCCTGTCGGCCCCTCTATCCATGCCTCTCTCGAATGCGTAATACACACACATACCTCTCTAGGCCCCGCCAAATGCATCAACTACACATTCACACATGTTACATCACGTACCCCATTGATCTAAAAAGCCCTCTCTTCACGTTTATTTCGCATACAACATTCCTTTTGAATAAAGTGTGGACAAAAAAATATTTTAGAGTTTCTACATATATACAACATTACAAAGTTATATGGAGGAGTACGAACGCTAATTTGCATTGCATGGTGCCCACAATGATATTTATTCCGCACTGTGAATTTGTATATTTTTATACTATATACAAAGTTAGTCATAATAAAGAGAAACGAAGAGCATCTCTCTCTCCATCGCATACCCCCCCTGTACGCCCCTTTCACGTATGCACACAAAACTATCTCCAGGTCCTCTAAAAGTAAGCCCCCAGAAAATTCACGCATGTTTCATCTTTCTCTCACGATATATGCAATGACGATCATTGTATTTGAAGCGAAAGCACGATACATACATTGGACTTCAGAATCCACTCATTACGGTCACCATTTACGTTTAGTGGTTATTATGCAGTCAAGGGCTCACCGTACAACTCTGTATTTGCTCATGACATGACTAGTTGACCAGTTAAACGCTCCACGTGGAACCTCTAGTGTTGCATCACATTATCTCACTACCATCGTGCCCACCTGTCGACTTGTATCTACTCTAGATCTACACTCTTATAAAATACATAAAATACACTCTTATAAAAAACAGAGTTGGTGATGATGGTGTGCCTGCCATCCTACAATATAGGCCATCTGATTTATATCTGACGGATAGGAAAGAAACTATGGCAATTTTGCAAAAAGGTACCCACACACCTCTCCACATTTGCAAATAAAGCCTTCCCTCGTTCATCCTTTTCTCTCACAAGATAAACAAGTCATACAAATGCATCTTGATGTTACATGCAACGCACGGGCATCTTGTTAGTAAGAATGAAAACAAACGACAAAAATATATTTGGACGGTTGTTCAAAGTCATGACCGCGGGCACATCGGACAAGGTGGCCTTGTATTGGTATGCTGAGCCGTCTGTTTTAACACACATGAGCTGGTGTGGTGATTATACACACACGCACGCATGCACACGAACTACATCCACGCAACACTCACACAAACACATGCACCCACGCACGCACGCAACACTCACACGTACACATGCAGCCACACACGCACGCACGCAACACTCACATGCACACACGCACACATGCATGCACACACCAGTACACCACACGACCAACACACACTCTCACGCTCAAGTGCTCAACCTACACGTGCATGCGCACACATCAGGCCCTGACAGACACATACACAACCAGGTGATTCCCACGCACGGGTTCGAGCCTTGTCGCGCCTACGTAAATTTGTGTTTATCTGACCTTTTGCCTATGCGAACTGACAGGTGGGACCCACAACGAATGTGGTCAATTTAACTAGTCAACATGGCGCCACGCAGACTATTTGACGGTCAACAGAGTGCAATCTCATGCTGAGCTATGAGCAAGTGACCGTATAATCACGGCAAAACATTTATAGTGACCGTAATCAGCTTATTCTGAAGTTCGGTGACCGTATTACGCTTTTCTCTCTGTAGGCCCTCCAAAACTACATCTCTACACGTTCTCGCATGTTACATCTAACAACTATGCAATACAGCACCGCTACTACACTCTAACACAATAAATCATATGTGTTTTTAGTTTTACTAGATATCATATTGTTACTTATAATTATTCAGTTTGCATACATTAAAATTGCCTTTGAAATGTATGGCCAGTATCATCTACCGCGCGGGAAAAATCCCGCCCTTTCCTATTTAATCGGGTTTGTATCGATGGATCGTGCGAAATAGCAAAACTATAGTACTATACAGTACAAGTGACAGTTCACTGGGCCATCGTGTCGTCTACTCCTCCGTCGTAAGAGTGGAGCGCTCGCTTTCATAAATCTTCTAGTTCCTTTTGCCTACCTGTGGGACATCAAGCTACCGGGTCCACGTGCCATACCGGAATACAGTGCAGAGCAGCCGGGGTGAAGCACCCCAGTCATGGCGCCGGCGTAGTAATGAGCAATGAAGCGTCAAATCAAAAAGCTGCACCTTTCCCGCAGTTAAGTTGGAGGGACGAAGCTACCATCATTTCACTCGTTGCTGAATCCGCTTCTCCCTCATCTTCTTCAACTTAACCACGTGTTGCTTCTGCCGTTGTTCTGCCTCGTGTGGGACACGGATCGGCTTGGTAAAGCACTGACACGTGGGACCGCATGTTAGCAAACCGCCAGGACAACATCCTCCGAAAATAAGAAACCTCCTCCGCCATCCGTGCGGCAAAATCACCTCCTTTTTACTAATCTCGATTCTATAATTTTTTAGATCAATATAATTGAGATTTATATAGATAGCACACAGGAGCAAAACCAAGTGGTACGGTTAAGGGCATCCACAATGTGTAGCCAAATGTGAAAATAGCTTTTGGCATCGTGGGAACCATTGTCGATGGTGTTGCCAAAGCCAAAAAGATGGAACCGAAGCTCCCTGATTGATTGATTGAAGGAATAGAAAAATGCAACGTCTCTCCTCTTTCTCCCATGCTTGGACACATGTAGTACAGTATAGAGCACAGAGTCTACTCCCCGGTCCCTTCTATCACAAATCACAAAGCAGTGAGGCGTCAAATCACAAAAGCACGGACGAAGCAACCATCATTTCACTCTTCGCTGACTCCGCTTCTCCATCGTCTTCTTCAAGAAGCCATCTCACCGCATTAGTTATAGTAGTACTAGTAAAGGACTTCCTGGATGCAAATAAGGCGGTTGCCTCGGCTTGCAGGCGGCACTTGCGAACGACTTACCCTGGTCTCCCTCAATGGTGTTCTCCGTCGAACGCACTTCGCGAAACCACCAAAAAAATATCATCGACGTCACCGCAATGGGGAAGGAAGTCAAATATAGTTACTACCTCCATTTTTTTGTACACAGGGCCAGTATATCAAAATTACAATTTGCAAAGGGCCACTAACACTAATCGAGGCAAAATTGATGGGGTTAGCAACCAAGGACATTAATATCCCCTGCATGCATGTGGAAGTGAGAAGGTTGGTTTGCATGGCGCTGCATTAATCAAGCGATGAGGAGTGAGATGGTTAGATCTTTGGTCTTTGGAGAAAAAATACACATTAATTGACACGTGAAACGAGGATTTGTATTGATTAAATCCCGCAAAGGAAAACCCAACCTTTCTTTTTTAACACTAGTACTCCTAGTATGTACGTACTTATCCTGTTTGGGTCTAGGCCTTGCATTGCCAAACTTCGCAACACATTTTTTCCAAGCTTTCCTAAAGTTTTCAAAATGAGAAGGAGGTACACTTGCGCACGGCTATCGTGGTCGCACCACACCCTCACATGGTCGCTCCTGCACGCCGCGGTCACACCGCACCCTCACACGGTCGCTCCTGCACGCCGCAAACCCAACCAAGGGAAGGCACCCTCACTGACACGTGCTGTTGCATGGGAACACACCAAACTCAGCCATCCTATCACTGACACATAATTTTCGTTCATAGAGTATGTTTATCCAACCTCATGTTGGGGAGTATCCGTACGGCCCGTGCGGTGGTCTGTTGGGGAAGAAGAAGAGGTGAGGAAGAAGGAAAGAAGGGTTAGGAGACGTGGGATATTCATCCAACTATCTAAAATGGTAGACTGACCCAAGTCAGGCGACTTGCATAACAAATATATGTTTTTACACAGCAAAAGATCCATAAAAACAACAACATAAAGAAAAACTATCACTGCTCGTGGAAAGAGACGACCTCGTCGTCTTTGGCTGCCGGCGCGAACCAGCCGTCGCTGCCGACGTGTGTCTCCGCACCGTCGTTGTCCTCGGCCTCCAGCTACTCGTTCAAGCGGAGCGTGCGGGCGCTCTGCACGGACAAGAGCACAACCCAGTTCAAGTCGAGGACGTCCGGTTCCGCCTGCAGGAGGGCCTCGATGGCAGCGGCATCCGCGCGCTCCGCGTTGAGTCGAGCCTCCGCCGCCCGGTTCAAGTCCAGGACGTCCGGTTCCGCCTGTAGGGGGGCGTCGATGACAGCGGCATCCACGCGCTCTGCATTGAGTCGAGCCTCTGCCGCCCGGTTCAAGTCCAGGACGTCCGGTTCCGCCTACAGGAGGGCCTCGATGGCAGCGGCATCCGCGTGCTCCACCTCAAGTTGAGCCTCCACCGCCCGGTTCACATCCACGACATCCGGTTCCGCCTACAGGAGAGCCTCGATGGCAGCGGCATGCGTGCGCTCCGCGTCGAGTTGAGCCTCTGCCTCCCGGTCCTCCTTTAGTATCGCCATGTTGAACCGCTGGTCCGCCTGCACCATGGGGGACTCGGATGCCGGCACGAAGTCGACGTCCATCGTCTCATACCCATCGGGGGCCTTCTGTGCCGCGACCTCCGCCATGAACATTGGATCGGCTTCCTCCTCTCGTAGCTTGGCTCCAGAGAACTCGGGGATTGGCCCGCCGCAAAGCGAGCTTGGGAACGGAGGTCTGTGGCACTGACGGCCGCCGTGATTTCTGCGTGGCGCTCCGGCGTCAGCATCTTGTAGTAAGTGATCTTGCGGCGCACCATGGCTTTCTGGCGAACTAGGGAACGCTTGATGCGGGCTAGGGGATCGAAAGGTGGGGGAATGGGCTGGAGATTTGGTGTGGTTTTAGGGCAGTGGCTGGCATAGGCCGAGCAGCGAAGGTTCTGGTGTGAATAGTGGTTCCGGTGACGACCGGTCAATCGGTTTTGACTGTACATCGCTCTTGTCGCGTTCGCATTGCAGGCCGGCACGCTGGACCCTCCATGTCGCTCACCGAATGGAACGCGCTTCGTCTTGCGTTTTTGCTCACTTGTGGCACCGCAGTTGAGAGAAAACCGACGTCCCTCCCCCTCCCCCGCCCGCGCCATTTATTGTACCACCACTCCCTCCGTTTTATGCGGAATAAATAAAAACACAGGGAGTATACTATGGATGAGGATCCCCTGACGTGGCCGAACCCATTGAGTAACTGACATGCGGGGCCTAGCAAGCATGGGGTCCGCCAGTAAGTGACCGAAAGGGAGGGTAAGGCAGGGATACCTACGTTAGAGGATCCACTTCCACTATACTACTTTGACCAAATGTTAGAGTAATAATATATGACATGCAACTTACACAAATGCTAGAGTAATAATACTCCTATATGACATGCAACTTACACAAATCATACAGGGTCTAATGCGTTTTTCGAGGCTAACTTTGACCAAATGTTAGAGTAATAATATATGACATGCAACTTACACAAAGCATATGGTCAAATTCGTATGTGAAAGGAGTTTCCAATGATATAATTTTCACATTATACATCTCATGTACTATTAATCTTGTCAATAGTCAAATTGGAAACCATCTTGAGTACAAATCTAGGAGTACGTACGGATCTAACAATATTGATTGGCGTTGTTGAATGTTGATACCTTTTTAATCAAAGTAGATATACTTTGACTACACATAAAACTTATATGTAAACTAGAAAGGATAGGAGGGAGTATATTGTACGTTCAAAAACGAAACGAACATTGAATACCCTTTATATATGATTTGCGAATGCTATGATCATGGGTTCAAAATTTTGAATCCGCCTTAGGTATCACGTGCCCCCACTTGTTCCCTCTCGATTTCATCTCAGGGTCCGGAGATCTATTGAAAGAGGACTAGGGTGGGTACATGCGAATGATACTCAGCGGAATGTTCAAATGAGGCATGCGGGAGGATGGACTCGACTGGAGGGCGACATGATCGATGGAGAAGAGGGTTGGAGAGGAATGAAAAATAAGCAAACGCCACATGATTATACTTGAACAGCTCAGATAAATAATAAGATGTCTTGCTTGGCCTACATAGTGAAAGGCCTAATGCGCAACGCGGAGCACTGACGCTCAAATATGGCCGGGAAAACAGGGAAACAGACATGTGGGGCACACCCGTCGGGACGACGTAGCGCAGACTAGTCCAATGGAGGAGCTGGCCCACGACCTCCTCGCCACTGACAACCATTCATGTGGGTCGTTGGGGCCAACAACGGGGCGCAGCTCCAGCACCGCCTCTGGACACAGCGACCGCAGTGAGCGACATGCTCATATCGTCGCTAGACACGGTCGGTTTCAGTTTACCGAGGGTGGCGTTAGTGCTGTGGCACGACCAACGGTATGTTTGGTTTGTTCCCAAGGTTGCCCCATCAAAGCATTGGGTAGCCAAAATTTTGGTTGAGGTATTGGTTGCCCATGATTTGGCCGACATTGGCAAGAAAAATGAACTTGAGTTGGCTATAGTTCATTGGCATGCCAAAGAAATGGCAACCATCCAAACAAAGACCAATCTTTGGGTCATGACCAAAATTTTGGTTGAGGTATTAGTTGCCCATGATTTGGCCGACATTGGCAAGAAAAATGAACTAGAGTTGGCTAGAGTTCATTGGCATGCCAAAAAAATGGCAACCATCCAAACAAAGACCAATCTTTTGGTCATGACCAAAATTTTGGCAAGGTGCACTTTGGCCACAATCCAAACACACTCCAACACCCGGGCTCGTCGAGGATGCACGGGCCGCCGTGACGCGTCCGCGGAGTGGTGTAGCGCGGCCAACTGCATCCTCTAGACCTGAGACCATGCCGGGTCGTCTTGCTTTTCCAATGACATGTGGGGATCGCATGTGAGCAAAGGGCATCTCCAACGTTGCCACGACCGCAGCTGACTACCCTGGCACACCAAAACCCTCACCCTCGCGCCGTCGCGTGGTGCGTTCCCAGCAGGCGCCAGCTGCCCGCATTCATGCCGTCCGTTCTTATGTCGTCATTAAGAGGCTCGGTGCCCGCGGAACCAACTCCGGCGACTCAATGACGCACCCGGACGCTTGGCCTCACCGAAATGCGCTACTTAAAGCGGTAACTCCCAGCTAACCTCCACACCATAGCGCATCGTCCTCCTACCTGGAACCACATCCGCCATGACCGCAAGCGCGAACTCTCTGCAGGAGAGCTTGTCTTCGGGGATGGAACTCGAGGTCGCCGCCCTCGCTCAAGTTGCCGCACAAGCGGTGGCCACGCTGGCGGCCGACGACGGGAGCACCGTCAGCCATGCGTCCTACTTGCCGCCGTCCAACGTCTGGTACCGCCGAGGTCGGGGACTCCTCCGAGGATGAGTAGGGCATGGGAGGCGGCAGGGCATGGTGTGCCAATTGGTCGGTCCGTCTCCCGTGTTCTACTTTTCCTCGCCGGAGACCGCACCTTCACTTCACGGGTCTTGAACCCCGCCCCCGTACATGGAGATCACAGATGGAGGACGTCGGTCGCCGCCGTAGAATAGGTTTAGGGTCGGGTTTATTTTATTTTTTTGTCCTATAAAAGTTCGAAATGTAATGAAAATCTGCCGTGTTTGCATTAATCTCGGCCGGTGTATATGAACTTTCACAACAATATACATATTGTAGGAGTACTAGCAAGATGCCCGTGCATTGCACGGAAGATCAAGATCTTGTGGGAGAAAAGGATGAACGAGGGAAACCCTTATCTGCAAATGTGGAGAGGAGTGCGGGTAAATTGTCATAGTTTCCTTCCTATCCGTTAGATATAGATCGGACGGCCTATATTGCAGGATCAGAAACATCTTTCTACATCTACGGGAACCTACGAAAGGGTTAACGTAAATTGCCTCCTCTCTCTCTCCTCCCTTGATTTTCTTGGTGGTGGGCCCCTCCCTCCCCCAATCTACAATCAACAGCTCACACGTTTCACATTGCGTTAATTACGTAACTGGGATTACGTAGGTGTAGCATTACTCGTCCTAAAAAACCCAACTAAGCCAACCTCCCAGCATATCGCGCGGGAAAAGACCCGACCGCGCCGTTTTAGTCGGGATTACCGGATTACTAGTAGTAGTATCAATGGATCACGCGAAGCAACAGATTTTTTAGGGGGCGAAGCACCTAGTTTAAAAGGAAAAAATGCGGTACACTCACAACACTCCTGTCACGGTCACATTGCACCCCACACACGTTCGGTCCTGCACACGGCTCACGCAAACGGAACGCGCTTCGGCTTGCCTCTTCACTGACACGTGGGACTGCACTTGGAGAAACCGACCATGCGCCAAACTCCCCCCGCCCACCGCGCGAAAATCCTCCCCCCCACACCCAAAAATTCCCCCCAAATCTGATTCAACCGCCCTTTGGCCAACTAGCCAATAATATTGCCCAAACCCCCTTCCCCCTGCCCCCCTCCATTCTATTCACTCCACCAAAGACGCCCTCCCCGCCGCGCAATACGTCGGCGCCGCAGTTCGGTGATCCTCTCGCTCCCATAGTACGCTCTCGTAGACCGCCGTCCTCTAGCCCCGCCACCACCTCTGGCTACGTTCTTGTGGAGGTGCACGGCGGTCAGCGCCACCACCGCTGGCGACGTTCATGTGGAGACGCATGGCGGTCAGCTTCTCCCACGGTACACGCATTCTAGACTGAGGCCCCGTTCATGTCGGTGTAGCGTTGAATGTTAGCTGATAGACGCTGTTAATTTCACTGTTTGCCGAAGTAGTTTACTGTCAATATGCTCTGCTTAAGAAGCTTCCTTGCCCTGTTCTACACTCAATCTGCTTAGCTGAGATGGCATGCCAAGGCCGATTAGTTGCTAAAATATCCTGCCATATATTTATTGTGACGTAGATTGCCATGGTCTAGTAGCCAATCTGTTAGCTGAAATAGCTCTACACCGTTTTATACTCGATCTTTGTTGCTGTGATGGCCTTCGATAGTTCGATGGCTGTGTGCTCGGCCTCATTGACTGCTGAAATAGCCTGCCATAATTTGGCACTCAAATCTGTTTGCTGAATTAGCTTTACATATGTTTCGTTACTTAGACCTGCTCGTCCAAATATCTTGCCACAGCTTTAGACATCGACCTAGGTATTTTTTTTTTGGACTTCATAGAAAAGCATATATGTTTTTCCTGTAATATCTAGTAGAAGAACTAATTTGTGTGTCTAACAGATGGACATGACTTGGATAACTTCTGCTCGAAGATTCTCTGCTGCATATGTCAAGGGGGTTGAAAACTTCATGAACTTTATCAGAGCTGAGTACGGTGGTCCGAAATCAGATGTGCTCTGCCCGTGTAGCAGTTGTATGAATTCAGTTACAAGACCCCAGTCAACTGTGCAAAATCATCTACACTTGTATGGGATGTCGGTCACATATACTAGGTGGGTTCATCATGGTGAAGCTGTGAACGTCAATGTTATTGACTACGTGGAAGTAGTAGATCACCATCTTGATGTGCCTGATGCTCAGGTGGAAGAGGAGGAGGAGGTGGTGGTGGCGGAGCCAGTGAGTTTGACCAACATTGAAACAATGCTACGAAATGCTCGTGCATTCCGTGAACTTTCACCCGCAGAAGAAAAATGGTGGGCCCGCATGTTGGAACAATGCAACGTTGCTGTCACCCCAGGAAATAAGCTGTCAGTATTCTTAGCTATGGTCACCTTTCTTCAGGTGAAGACATCTGAGTGGATGACCAACAAATCATTCGATGCGATGTTGGCTGCTTTCCGCGAATCTTTCCCAGATGCGTCTGAGCTGCCACACACCTACAGTAAAATGAAGAATTTCCTTCGTGCAGTTGGAATTGGATATGATATGATCCATGTTTGTAAGAATAATTGTGTTCTGTTCCGGAAGGATTATGCCAACTTAAGTGAATGCCCGAAATGCAAATCATCAAGATGGAAAGATGGTGATGTTGTGAAGAGGATTCCTCATAATGTTCTGAGACATTTTCCAATTACACCAAGATTGCAGAGGTTGTTTCATGATGCTGAAACACGAGAGGATGTATTGTGGCATTCTAGGAACCAGGAGTACAAAGATCAGAATGTAATGAGCCATCCATCTCATGGTAGTGAGTTGAAAAGCTTTAATGATAAACACAAAGAGTTTGCTGCTGACCCGAGAAACATTAGACTTGGCTTAGCTTCAGATGGATTTAACCCATTTGGCCACCAGAGCGCCACATATAGCATGTGGCCAGTGCTTGTTATCCCTTACAACATGCCTCCAAATGTCTGCACCGAAGAATCAAACTACATGATCGCCTTGCTCATCCCAGGTCCAAAAAGTCCTGGAAAGGATTTTGATTTGTTCATGGAGCCTCTTGTGGAGGAACTTCAACAGCTATGGAAGGGTGTTCTCACTCGAGACCTATATAGCAACCCACCAGCTGATTTCTTTCTGCATGCTGTTATAATTTGGTGCATCCATGATTATCCGGCTTTGGGCACTATGTCAGGGCGAATGATACATGGTTACAATGCATATGTTCGCTGTGACAGGAATCCGCTATCATACGCAATACTTAGCAAGATCTGTTACATTGGACAACACCGTTTCCTTGCCAAGGACAAGCCACATCCAAGAAAATACCAAAGACATGTGTTCAATGCAAAGCATGAAAACCATGATGTGCCAAAGAGGCTCACTGCCGATGAGTTGCAAGTGGAATTAGAGAAGGTTAGGCATATTACACCAGGAAACCATCCTGGTAATGGTAGCGGGAAAAGAAAGCGTGCCAGGGTAGAAGAGAGATTTGGATCTAAGGCATAATCTTGATGTGATGCACATCGAGAAAAATATATGTGACAGCATTATCGGCACACTTCTTAATATTGAAGGCAAGACGAAAGATACCTTAAAATCTAGGATTGATTTGACACACCTAGGTATTAGAAAGGATTTGCAGGTGCAAGATGAAGGTAAACCATGTCACCAGCTGTGTACGTCTTGGACAAGGTAAAAAGAAAAGAATTCTGTGAGGTCCTGTCACATGTGAGATTCCCACATGGATTTGCTTCCAAGCCTGAAAGGAGAGTCAGTGCAGATGGAAACAAGGTACAAGGGTTGAAAACTCATGACTGCCACGTCCTACTTGAAAGGGTTTTACCTGTTATCCTTAGAGGATTGGGCTGCCCTGACTTATACAGAGCAGTTGCAGAGTTGGGACAATTCTTCAGGGAACTCTGCAGTAGGAATATCAGGATAGATGCTTTGGAGCGTCTTAGAGACAAGATACCAACTATCCTATGCGACCTTGAGAAGATATATCCTCCATCCTTCTTTGATGTGATGGTGCATTTGGCTGTTCATCTACCTGATGAGGCACTACTTAGAGGTCCAGTACAGTATGGCTGGATGTACCCTATTGAAAGGCGGCTAGGCACTTTCAAGGGCTATGTTAGGAACAGAGCTAGACCCGAGGGTTCCATTGCAGAGGCCTACATTGCTACAGAAGCGTTGACATTCTTCTCAAAATACATTGAAACAGCTGATCAGTTTAGCAAAGAGGTGGGTGAAGACAATCCCGGGCTCAATGTTTTCGATTATTCTGTTCGAGTTACAGGGAAGAGTCGACAAGAGGACAAACCTAAAGATTTGGAAAAAATGGTTTGGTATGTGTTGAATAACTGTCCTGAGATACTACCTTATATCAAGTAAGTGCAGTACTGCAGCTTATACATCGTAATCTACTAAACTTGCAGCACATTCTTATATATTTAGATGTTTGACGCGATCACTATGTTGTGCAGCATCTACAAAGAGGAGGTACTGCCGCAAAATCCAAGAAACATTGACAAACTTGTTATGGCGGGATTTGCGAAATGGTTCAAGAACCATGTAAGCTTTTGAAGTGCACTGTCAGTTTTTTTAATATATTTAGTACATAAGATGATCAGCTTGTCTATTTTCTAACCATAGGTTAAGAAGATGCGGGAGGATGGGCAGGAAGTTGATGATGCCCTTTACTCACTAGCAATGGGTCCTCATACTCGGGTAAGACATTATGAATCTTGCGTTGTTGGAGATGTGTGCTACATCACCCTTGCACGAGACGAAGGCAGGAAGACACAAAACAGTGCCATCATGAGCACGGATACGTATGAAAAAGAGACAACTGAAATGTATGCTAACATAACAGACATTATTTAGTTGCATTATATCTCCAGTTTCGAGGATCATCGGTGTGTGGTTCTGTTGTGCTGTCGTTGGTATAACCTGTTTTCCAGGATCGCAAAACCCAGAGCTGATGAATATTTCAAATCCATCAATGTGAAGGTGGCGTACCAGACCAACGAGCCTTTTATTTTGGCAAATCAAGCAACACAAATATTTTTCTTGGAAGACACATTTGCACATAGCGATGACTGGAGAGTATTGCAAAGGTTTGAGCAGAGGAATTCCTTTAATGAAGTTGCACAACAAGATGATGCTTACACTACTCCTGATGTACAAGATAACACAAATGTTCCTAATATCTTTGAGAACCATCACGTCAATGACGACGGCGAAAAGATTGCCTGTCGTGCTGTGGACATACAAGAGTTGATCAATAAGAAGCCAACGTTCGAGGACGTTGAGGACGAAGAAGAAGATGACACCGTAGGGAATTACGATTCAGACGGATACACATGGCGAAGATGTTGACGCTGCTACTGCGGATGATGATTACATTGCTTTTGTCGTATTTGCCTATCAGAAGACGTTTTTTATCTACTATGTGAAATTGTGTTTGCTATGACAACTGAAACCTGATGAACATGTTGTTTAGTATTTTGTTGTGAGAACATCACTTGTTATGTATGCTGATTTGTGTTTGGTGATTGTATGACAACTAAAACATGATGACATTGTTGTTTAGTTGTACTCATATTTGGCTGTGAAACTTGAATTTGATGACATAGTTTGCTGTTGGACTGCAATTTGCTCGACGTCTTCGAATGAGAACAAAGCTGACCCGACAGGGCCTCTGCTATTTATTTATTTATATGAGCAAAAGGGGATACCCCCTGATTTCCATTAATAGAATTCATTAGATGTTCACAACACTACGCCCAGCCTGCTACACAGGTTTCATTCATTACTAGTTTCAGCAAAGTGCTCATGTCGTAGCCACTAAATACATCACGAGTGCTACATACACTGCAAATAAAGAGACAATCATCCTACAGAGCACATCAATTTTGCCCATTATCTTCACAAGCTCTTTCATCTCCTCATTGCTGTCAAGGCCGTTCAGCAGCTGTTGATTGGCCATGATCAGAGGAACTGCATCTTTAAGCTTCTGCTCTGCATCTTCCTCTTCTGCCGTTCCTTCAGTTACTTGTCCAACACCCCAACCTGCTGGTATTGGGATTCCTCGGCTAACCAAATAATCAGCGTAGTTACATTCCCCCACATCAGCAACTTCCCAGAAATACAAATCACACGAATCTTCCCTTTTCTGCATGAATCAAATTGGTAGATCATCAACCAAACTATTAAAAAAATCAGCAACTGAAAGCAGCAGAACAACACTTAAACATATTATTACCCCATGATTCGGGCATTTGTAGAAGACTCGGCCAGGTTTGCGGATTGTGGTTGAGACGTGACGGATGACTCTGCGTGATTTGCAGCAGTGGCACCACACCAACGGCAGTGGGTTGCGATGAGCAATCAGCTGCGGTGTGCGTGCCGGCAAGGGTGTGATGAGACCCACAGGCGATGATACGGGTTGTGACTAAGTGCATATCTGGTTGTTGCCTGCTGAAGAGCAGGTGGATGAGCAGCCAGCGGACATGGTTGCTATGGCCAGAGCTTCTGATACTAGGCAGAGTAAGTAGAGAAGAGGAGAAGCGAACGTTGGATATGTCAGTTTCATTACTTGCAGAGTAGCATAGCACCATATATAGTCATAGTCTAGATTTGGATTCGAACCATCTACAGGAGCACGTCTTCCTTTTTTCTAAAACTCGGCAATGTCTCATTACTGGTACACTAGCTTGTTCTGTACGCCTTCCCAAGTCTTTGATTTTCTTTCCCTTTTTTTGCGAGGAAGGAAGGAGGACAAATTTGAGAGTTCCTGGGACTCGAACCCAAGACCTCTCGGTTGAAAACCAAGGGTGCTAGTCACTTATGTGGCGAACATTCCCTGTGAGGAGGACGACACACGAATGCATTTTCCTCGCAGTTTTCTTCCTATATATAAAAAAGTATGCTACTTGGTGTCCGCTTAGTCAACAAAACGATTGTGCCAACCTTGACCGTTGGATTGACATTCAACGTCTGTCACATTTCTTCAGTCTCTTCTTCCTTGAGCCGCCAAAGCCAAACCAGTGCCGGCGGGACCGCCTGCTCCCGCCTCCCACAGCTGGCTGTGATCTGCCTCGGCTCCTGTTCGTTCCCGTCCGAGGCCTCACCATTGTCCTCCGCCTTGGTTCGCTCGCCACGGCGCCGCCCTCCGGTGTTGTCAACATGGTCAACAACCGAGAGGAATAAGGAGATGACTGTACATGGTGAGGATGACAGTATGGACCCAGCAGCGCGCACAGTAATTTTATTTTTCTGGGACGGAGAAGGGTATCAACTGGGTTGTGCGGGACCCGTGGGCCGTCTAGCCCAGGCTTTTATTTCATATGTTTAGCACATGGCCATTCCAGTTTGTTTTTTTCCTTTCTGAAAATTGCTAGCGAGCTATTTTGTTTTTTTGCAGAATAACTAACGTAGGCCTACTTGCTTTTCTATGCCCTGCTGGGCCGGAAATCTTTCAAGACGAGGAGGGATGCATTTTGCCCAGAAAATGGGCTATAAGTAATAAGAAATGGGCTATAAGTAATAATAAATGGGCTGTAAAATGAAAAAATACAGCAAACAGACAATTAGTTCCAAAATACTGTTTTCGTTCGGATTTTGATATTTTAAATTTCATTGTTTTTATGCGGGTAAAATTTCATTGAATTTAAATTAAGGTATATTTAGATTTAAAATTAATTTGAATCTGGCTAGAAATTCCGGGCTGTATGCTGTTTGGGACAGATTTGGAGGCTGACTTGTGGGTCTACTAGGTTGACATGTACTTTGGCTTTGTCAACTTAGTCCACAAACGATTCTAGCAGGAGTGACCATTGGATGTTAATCCAACGAACGTGCTGCTTCTTCAATATCTGATCTTCTTGCTCCAGCCACCCAAACCAGCTCCGGTGGGACTGCCTGCTCCCGCCTCCCATGGCCGGCTGTGCTGCCGCACAGGCCGCACCGCCCACCCTACTTCATTGCTGGCCAGGCCATTCCTCTACTCACCCACACCTCCTGTTATTTTCGAGCAACGGCAGCCGGACCAGTAAACCCTCGTACTCCCAACCACGTGGGCAACCATTGCCGAGTCTTCCCCGGCTCCGTGTCATTCCCTTCCTAGGCCTCGCCGTCGTCCACCGCCATGGTGCTCTCGGCGCGGCCTGGTCAACTTGGTCAACGAACGACATCCATCAGCCGTGGACTGTATGCACAAAATAATGATTCCTCCACCTGACAGCTGGGACCCACCAGAAGGTCCTCTGTATTTCGCGAAAAAAACATTCCCCCCGCTGACATGTCGGACCCACCAGCTATATCTTCGCACGCAAGGAAGTGCCTCCTTATTATGCACAAAAAAATGAATACCCCCCTGCTAGCTGGGACCCACCATAGTGGGAGGATGACTTGTGGGCCAACAAAGTTGACGGGGATGGAGGGCTTTGTCAACTTAGTCACCATGAACGATTCTAGCTCCAGTGACCGTACGATGTCCATCCAACGGCCGCAGTGCTTCTTCAACCTCTGGTCTTCTTACTCCAGCCGCCCAAAGCAGCGCTGGTCGTGCCGCATGCTCCTGCCTCTTGTGGCCGGCTATGCTGCCGCGGAGGCCTCACTGCCCCCTACTATTCCCACCGCTGGCCAGGCCCTGCGGCGACGGCAGCCTCACACCGCAGTCGAACCAGTGAACCCGCATACTCCTCTCCGCGTGGGCTTCCACTGCCGTGTCTTCCCCAGCTCCGCGTCGTCCCCTTCCTAGGCCTCGCCGCCGTCCATCGCCGTGGTGCTCTCCGCGCGGCGTGGTCAACGTGGTCAAGGAACGACTTCCATCGGAAGAGTATTGTACATGGAGAGGCTGACAGCTGGGTCCACGGCCACAGCCTAGTTTTTTTGTGATTTGCCAAGTAAGTCGCTTTGTCAGGCCTGTTGGGCTGCAAATCTTTCAAGACGAGGAGAGCTTTCATTCGGCTGGCCGAGAAAACGGCCCATCAGTAATGAGAAATGGGTTGTACATTTTTAAAACACATCAAACCGGCAATCAGTTTCAAATATATTTTTTTCATTTCAAGATTTTAAATTACATTAATTTTTATGCGTGGAGAATTTGTTGGATTTTATATTGATATACATTTATTTTTAAAATTAGTTTGAATGTGAGTCAAAATTTCGGGATTAAAAACAGTTCGAACCGCACCGAAATATGCAAAATTTCGTATAACTTTTAACCGTGGCCACAATTTGGGCTGTAATGCTAACAAAAAGAATATGAGCTCCAAAAAAACCTTAAGAATTAGCAAATGGGATGAAAATTATTAGAAATAATGGCAGATGGGTTGTATGCTGTTTTCCACAGATTTGAGGCTTGCCTAAAAAAAGGTTGACGCACAAGCAGTGACTGTTGGATGTCCATCCAACGGTCGTCGTGCTTCTTCAATCTCTACTCTTCCTGCTCCAGCCGCTCAAACAAGCACCGGCGAGACTGCCTGCTCCCTCCTATGCATCGCCGGTGTGAGATGAGACATCGATGACTTGTCCTGGCGACATGCCGCCGTTGGTGGACTCCACGTCCCCCCTGCTGAAGTCGACCGCGTCCTCGTCCTTGATATGTCTCCAATGTATCTATAATTTTTGATTGTTCCATGTTGTTATATTATCATTCTTGGATGTTTTATCATCATTTTATATCTTTTTTGGTACTAAACTATTGACATAGAGCCAAGTGCCAGTTGTTGTTTTTTGCATGTTTTTTACATCGGAGGTAATCAATATCAAACGGAGTCCACACATAGTGAAACTTTTTGTGGACTTTTTTTGGACCAGAAGACATCCAATAGGCCAGAGAAGCGCCTGGCGGTGCTTCGAGGGGAGCACAACCCACCAGGGCGCGTGTGGAGGCCCAGGCGTGCCCTGGTGGGTTGTGCCCACCTCTGGTGCCCCGGACCGCCTCTTTGCTTTATAAATACCCCAATACTCCAGAAACCCTAGAGGAGTCGACGAAAATCAATTCCAACCGCTGCAGAGTCCAGAACCACCAGATCCAATCTAGACACCATCACGGAGGGGTTCACCATTTCCATTGGTGCCTCTCCGATGATGCGTGAGTAGTTCTTTGTAGACCTTTGGGTCCGTAGTTAGTAGTTAGATGGCTTCCTCTCTCTCGTTTGATTCTCAATACAATGGTCTCTTGGAGATCCATATGATGTAATTCTTTTGCACTGTGTTTGTTGGGATCCGATGAACTTTGAGTTTATGATCAGATCTATCTCTTTTTATCCATGAAAGTTATTTGAGTTTATTTGATCTCTTATATGCATGATTGCTTATAGCCTCGTATTTCTTCTCCGATATTTGGGTTTTGTTTGGCCAACTTGATCTATTTATCTTGCAATGGGAAGAGGTGCTTTGTAGTGGGTTCGATCTTACGGTGCTTGATCGCAGTGACAGAAGGGGAACCGACACGAATGTATCGTTGCTACTAAGGATAAAATGATGGGGGTCTATTTCTACATAAATAGATCTTGTCTACATCATGTCATCATTCTTATTACATTACTTCGTTTCTCCATGAACTTAATACACTAGATGCATGCTGGATAGCGGTCGATGTGGGGAGTAATAGTAGTCGATGCAGGCAGGAGTCAGTCTACTAATCTTGGACGTGATGCCTATATAATGATCATTGCCTGGATATTGTCATGATTATTTGAAGTTCTATCAATTACCCAACAGTAATTTGTTTCCCCACCGTTTGCTATTTTTCTCGAGAGAAGCCACTAGTGAAACCTACGGCCCCCGGGTCTCTTTCTCATGTTATTCGCCTTTGCGATCTATTTTATTTGCATTTTATTTTCAGATCTATTAAACCCAAAAATACCTTGCTGCAATTTACTTTATTTGGCGTTCGATCTATCAATATTTACAACCCTCTCATGTCCGATTGCCAATTTCTGGCGCCGCTACCCGAAAAGGATTGACAACCCCTTTAATATGTCGGGTTACGAGTATTTGTTATTTCTATGCAGGTGTTGTTTATGTAGTGTTGCTTGGTTCTCCTACTGGTTCAACAACCTTGGTCTCATCACTGAGGGAAATACCTACCGTCGCTATGCTGCATCATCTCTTCCTCTTTGGGGAAATACCGACATAGTCCTAGCCGACATCAGTCCTCGTCCTCGGCGCCACCCTCAAGGTTGTAGTACTCATAATAGTGGTTGTGCCAGAGCTCGCGTTGGTACTTCACTGCCGATTCCTCGACGGACAAACTCTTCTCTACCTCGAACTTGGACATGCACAACTCCTCCTCCCGTCGCTCCCCGGTCTCTGCCGCCTCCTGCATCTCCAGCTCTCGCTCAGCAATCTCATGAGGAAGTAGGTGCTCCATGGCCACTGCCGCCTTGTCGGACATGGGTTGCATGCTACATTCTGAGGTGGACTGGAATATCTTGGCATGTGTGAGGGAGTCCTGGATTAGGGGGTATCCGGACAGCAGGATTATATCCTTTGGCTGGACTGTTGGACTATGAAGATACAAGATTGAAGACTTCGTCCTGTGTCCGGATGGAACTCTCCTTGGCGTGGAAGGCAAGCTTGGCAGTACGGGTATGTAGATCTCCTTCCTTGTAACCGACTCTTTGTAACCCTATCCCCCTCCGATGTCTATATAAACCAGAGGGTTTAGTCCGTAGGACCAACAACAACTATCATACCATAGGCTAGCTTCTAGGGTTTAGCCTCTTCAATCTCGTGGTAGATCAACTCTTGTACTACTCATGTTATCAACAACAATCAAGCGGGACGTAGGGTATTACCTCCATCAAGAGGGCCCGAACCTGGGTAAACATCATGTCCCCTGCCTCCTGTTACAATCCACCTAGACGCATAGTTCAGGACCCCCTACCCGAGATCCGCCGGTTTTGACACCGACATTGGTGCTTTCATTGAGAGTTCCTCTGTGTCGTCATCGTTAGACTTGATGGCTCCTTCGATCATCGATAGCGATGCAGTCCAGGGTGAGACTTTTCTCCCCGGACAGATCTTTGTATTCGGTGGCTTCGCACTGCGGGCCAACTCGCTTGGCCATCTGGAACAGATCGAGAGTTACGCCCCTGGCCACCAGTTCAGGTTTGGAAGCTTAAACTACATGGCCGACATCCGCAGAGACTTGATCTTTGACGGATTTGAGCCCCTGCCGAGTGCGCCGCATGGTCATGACGAGCATGATTTAGCTCTACCATCAGACAATGTTCAGGAGACCGCACCGGCAACCACTCCGACCCTCAATTCGGAGCCAATTGCGCCATCCACGGACAGGTGGATAGACCCCGCCACGAAGGCCGCATTCTCAGCAGGATTGGGATGCGAATGACGAAGAAATTCGCCGCCCACCCACCACCCACATAGTAGCCACTGTCGACGATTTGACCGACACGCTCGACTTCGAATCCGAAGACATCGACGGTATGGACGACGATGCAGGAGACGAACAGGAACCACTGCCCATAGGGCACTGGACATCCACCTCATCATATGATATATACATGGTGGACACACCCAAAGAATGCAATGGCGACGGGACAACGGAGGATGACCCCTCCAAGAAGCAACCCAAGCGCCGACGACAACGACGCCGCTCTAAGTCTTGCCAAAACAAAAGCGGTGATACCGGCACAGGAGATAATAGCACTCCGGACAGTGCCGAAGATGACGACAATCCCCTCCAGCAAGATTTAGAGCAGGAGGATGGAGAAGCCAGCCCTCCCGAGAGAGCGGCAAATGGAGAGGCGGGGGATGGTAATTACATGCCTCCCTCCGAAGACGAGGCAAGCCTCGATGGTGACGAATTTGTCATGCCTAAGGATCCCGTCGAGCAAGAGCACTTCAAGCGCCGGCTTATAGCCACGACAAATAGCCTTAAGAAAAAGCAACAATAGCTTCAAGCTAATCAAGATTTGCTAGCTGACAGATGGACTGAAGTCCTTGCGGCCGTGGAATATGAACTCGAACGCCCCTCCAAGATTTACCCAAAGTGCAGGTTGCTACCCTGACTGGAGGAGGAGGCATTAAAACCTACATCTCCAGCTTAGGACGCGGCTGATCGGCCACTTCGTGGCCGCGACAGAGAGGCATTTCAGCCAAAAGCTCAGCCCGCACCCAGAGGCCACTCAAATAAAAATGTCAAGGCACGGGGAAACACGCTAGACCTGCGAGACGTATTGGAGGACAAAGCAAAACACGCAAGATCGATCTACGGATCACGAGGGCGCGCCACTACGCGAGACGATAATAGTCACGCCGGATATAGTAAAAGTAAATCCGGCCGGGCCGAACACAGCGGACAAGACTCATTTGAGTTGCATCGCGACATAGCCTAGTACAAAGGCGCCGCACACCCCCTATGCTTCACAGACGAAGTAATGGATCACCAAATCCTAGAGGGTTTCAAACCCGTAAATATCGAATCATACGACGGTAAAACAGATCCTGCGGTATGGATTGAGGACTTCCTCTTGCACATCCACATGGCCCGCGGTGACGATCTACACGCCATCAAATACCTCCCACTCAAGCTCAAAGGACCACCCCGACATTGGCTCAAGAACCTGCTAGCAGAATCCATTGGCTATTGGGAAGATTTTGAAGCCGCATTCCTCGACAACTTCCAGGGCACTTATGTGCGACCACCAGATGCCGATGACTTGAGTCACATAATTTAGCAGCCAAAGGAATCGGCTAGGCAATTCTGGACACGGTTCCTGACAAAGAAAAATCAAATCATCGACTGTCCGGATGCAGAGGCCCTAGCAGCTTTTAAGCACAACATCCGCGACGAGTGGCTCGCCCGGCACCTTGGCCAGGAAAAGCCGAAATCTATGGCATCCCTCACGACACTCATGACCCACTTTTGCGCGGGAGAGGACAGCTGGCTGGCTCGCAGCAGTAATATATCAAAGAACCATGGTACTTCGGATACCAAGGATAGCAATGGCAGGTCACGTCGCAACAAACACAAGTGCCGCATCAATAGCGACAATACCGACAATACGGTAGTCAATGCCGGATTCAGAGGCTCTAAACCCGGTCAGCAGAAAAAAGCCATTCAACAGAAGCACTCCGGGCCTGTCCAGTTTGGACCGCATACTCGATCGCTCGTGTCAAATACACGGCACCCCCGACAAGCCAGCCAACCACACCAACAGGGAATGTTGGGTGTTCAAGCAGGCCGGCAAGTTAAATGCCGAAAACAAAGATAGCGGGTTACATAGAGATGATGAGGAGGAGCCCCGGCTGCCGAACACCGGAGGACAGAAGAGGTTCCCCCCACAAGTGCGGACAGTGAACATGATATACGCAACCCACATCCCCAAGAGGGAGCGGAAGTGTGCGCTAAGGGACGTATATGCGTTGGAGCCAGTCGCCCCAAAGTTCAACCCATGGTCCTCCTGTCCAATCACCTTCGATCGCAGAGACCATCCCACTAGTATCCGTCATGGCGGATTCGCCGCACTGGTCCTAGACCCAATCATCGACGGATTTCACCTCACTCGAGTCCTTATGGATGGCGGCAGCAGCCTGAACCTGCTTTATCAGGACACAATGCGCAAAATGGGTATAGACCCCTCAAGGATCAAACCCACAAAAACGACCTTCAAAGGCGTCATACCAGGTGTAGAGGCCCATTGCACAGGCTCAGTCACACTGGAAGTGGTCTTCGGATCCCCAGATAACTTCCGAAGCGAGGAGTTAATCTTCGATATAGTCCCTTTCCGCAGTGGCTATCATGCACTGCTCGGGCGAACCGCATTTGCGAGATTCAATGCGGTACCGCATTATGCATACCTTAAGCTCAAGATGCCAGGACCTCGGGGGGTCATCACAGTCAATGGAAACACAGAACGATCTCTCCGCACGAAGGAGCACACTGCGGCCCTCGCAGCAGAAGCACAAAGCAGCCTCTTCAGGCAATCCACCAGTTCGGTGATTGGACACTCGGACACCGTCAAGTGCGCCCGGAGTAATCTGCAACAAGACCGACTGGCACATTCCGAGCTCGCATAGCAATGCGGCCCCCACCCCTATCCCAACCAAACGGCAAAATCCATGCCACGCGTACATAATTACGCATTGAAAATACCATGGGCATAGGTGGGGGGCACGACTACGGCATGCCCCAAAACGTGGCTCAACCGCACTAGGGGCTTCCTGCTTTGTTATTTTTTCTCTCTTTTAGGACTTTACTCTCTGGAAACCCCATTCGGTAGTACGATTGCCGGACACACGATACAACAACCAAGGAGGCAGAAAGCTACGTCGCACCATGGAACCCCCAGGTGGCCTCTGATAACGAGTGAAATACCTGCTTTAAATACTATTCCGCAGCTTGCCCTTGGAGGGGACATGTCAAATAGTCGTACTTTTTGCTTATCGCACTACTTGTATCATTATGCTTCGACGCACCTTTTCGAATAAACAATGCATAGCACTAGTCTATTATGGCATTCTCTATTCTTTATATATATATATATGTTCATTCATGACATTCAGCACCCGTACACTCTGGTACGGTCAATACGCCAGGGGCTTAAGCGTACCCCATAATATGGCGTGATAAGTCCGAACACTTTCGACAGTGTAGCACCCCAAACTTATAGCATTATATGCATCAGCTCTGAATCATGTCTTGGGTCAATAGTTAGGTTTGCCCGGCTCCCATGTTTTGGTACCTTACGTTCCGCTATATCGACTAAGGTAGCACTGGGAGAACTACTGCGATTGTGCACAGTTTATCTGGGCAAGCACCTCAGTAGAGAAAGCTAAAACTGACTGTCATGATAAGGCGAGAGCTGGTCGCTGTTTGAGAGGTCTCGAGTCCCTAAAGACTTATGCCGCTTAGTGCGAGGAGTCGGCTTTGTCCGGCTTAGGCGTGTATAGCGCCCCGAATTCAGCCTTCCGAATACTAGGGGCTTCGCCAAAATTTAAAATTGTAGACTTCTATGGCTAAGTGAGAGTGATAAAGCATTATAGTCCGATTGCCTTGTTCGTTGCGCCGAGCACCTCCCTCGAAGGACCCAACAATGGGAAAAAGAGTGCTCAGATTTATCCCGAACACCCCAGCACTCATGGCATGGGGGCAGAAGCCGACGACTGGCCATCTCTCAGATTTGATAAACAGCCGCACAGAAGGTAATATTTTAAATTCAAACAAGTGTTGCATAGCGCACATGAACAAGTTTTCATAATACAGGATCACACGAGCAAGTTCATTCAAAAATTACATCCTTCGCACACTCGTCCGCCACAAGACGGGCACCCTTCAGGACGCCCTCATAATACATTTTAGGGTGGTGATGCTCCTTGCCCAGCGGTGGCCCCTCCTTCACCAGCTTCTCGGCGTCTATCTTTGCCCAGTGCACCTTCGCACGGGAAAAAGACCGATGTGCACCTTCGATGCAGACGGACCGCTTTACGATTTCCAGCCGTGGGCAGGCATCCACAAGCCGCCTCACTAGGCTGAAGTAGCTGTTGGGAAGGGAGTCGCCAGGCCACATTCGGACTATAAGGCCCCTCATGGCCTGTTCGGCCGCCTTGTGCAGCTCGACCAGTTGCTTCAGCTGTTCGCTCACAGGCATCGGGTGTTCGGTCCCAGTATACTGAGACCAGAACAGCTTCTTCGCCGAGCTTCCCTCCTCGGCCTGGTAGTACTTTGCAGCATCTGACACGCTGCGGGGAAAATCTGCGAATGCTCCTAGAGAGCTCTGGACTCGGGTAAGTAACAAGTAATTTACTTCCACATGCTTGCTTTGCATAATGAATGCCTGACCCGCCGCTATCTTCCTCATCGCCTCAATTTCCTGGAGGGCCTTTTGGGCTTCAGCCTTGGCATGCTTTGTGCTCTCGAGGGTCGCGGCAAGATCGGACTCTCGCGTCTTCGAGTCAAGCTCCAAGGTCTCGTGCTTCTTCACGAGAGCCTGGAGCTCTTGCTGCACCTCGCCCACCCGTGCCTCTTGTTCCTCCCGCTCGGTGCGCTCCTCGGCCACTTTTTTTTCAGCCTTGAACAGCGCTCGCTTCAGGGTCGCCACTTCGGTCGTGGCCCCTGGCACATCCATGATGATCCTATCATTTTGCAACCACATCTTTTATATATATAGACAAGGTATTACTTACCTTTGTTCTCCTTGATCTGCCTCTTGGCAAGGACGAGTTCTTTCTCGGACCACTCGAGGTTCTGCTTCAGTGCGGCGACCTCCGCAGTCAGTGTGGCAGAGGTCAGCAGCGAAGCCTGCATACACATATAGACATACTTGTATTAGACTCCTGCAGATATTATTTGATCCTCTATTTGGCTTTTCTTTGTGAACACCAAACAGAGCATCAGGGGCTACTGTCTATGCAGTAATATTTTCCTATATTTTAAATACTTACCTCAAAGCCTGTTAGAAGGCTGACACAGGCTTCAGTCAGTCCGCTCTTGGTGGACTGAACCTTCTTGATCACCGCACTCGTAATAGTGTGGTGCTCTTCGTCGATGGAAGCATCACGAAGCGCTCCCAGCAGGTTGTCCGGTGCCTCTGGATGGACAGAGGTCACCGGCACGGGCGGCTTGCCCCTCTTGGAAAGGGGCCTCCTGCCGGAGTCCGGAACCACTGGAGGTTCCGGCGTGGTGTTCGGCTGGGGGCCGAACTTGGAGCCCTTGGGAGTCTTGCTCCCTTTGCGCCTGGAGTCCGGAAGGTCGCCTTGAGGCACCTCCAGGACTATCTCCCCCCGTCTCAGTGCCCCTTGAGACAATACCTCGACATTGTCCGTAGGGCGAGGAGAGGAGGCGGTTGGAAGTGACTCGCTATTCATATCTGACGAGTCCAAGGAACCGTACTTATGACTTCGCCAGGGGCTTGGCCCTGAGTAGCCACTCGTCTTCGCTGTTGGCGGCGGTGGTGGAATAGTCCAGAAGGAGAGTCCTTCCCTTCTTGGACCCTTCGGCCTTCCCGGTTGGGACGGCCTTCCTTTTCCTGTCTCCCCCGGCTGGAGGGGGAGAACCGTCATCTTCCTCCTCCTCGTTTTCACGGGAGGAGTGCGTCTCGGAGTTATCGGATGATGACTCCGATACCACCTGGCGCCGGGAACTCTTTCGGGTTCCCGTGGCCTTCTTCTTGATCTTCTTCTCTGGCACCTCATAAGGAGCCGGAGTCCGCATCTCCGTCAGGAGAGCGTCTGCAGGGTCTTCGGGCAGAGGGGCCGGACAGTTAATCTGCTCCGATGTCTCCACCCAGTCCTATCAAAGGCATGGGAGCTCAGACCCCGCACATGGTTAAACTATGGAAAATAAATACCCTACGAGGTGTACAGAACTTACCGGATTCACAGGGCGCGTCGCGCTTAGCCCGCGGTCCTCGGTAAGGGGAGGGGGGACCTCTGTGCCCTTGAACAGCACCTTCCAGACGTCCTTGTGCGTCGTATCGAAGAGCTCGCGTAGAGTCTAGTGCTGGGCCGGGTCAAACTCCCATAAGTTGAAAGCCCGTCGTTGACACGGGAGGATCCAGGGGAAGAGCATGACCTGGACTATGTTGACAAGCTTGAGTTTCTTGCCTATCATGTTCCAGATACACTTCTGGAGTCCGTCCAGCTCCACCGATGAGCCCCAGGACAGGCCCTTCTCCTTCCAGGAAGTGAGCCGTGTGGGGATTCCAGATCGAAACTCGGGGCCGCCACCCAGTTGGTGTTGCGCGGCTTGGTGATGTAGAACCACCCCAATTACCACCCCTTTATGGTCTCCACGTAGGAGCCCTCGAGCCATGTAACATTGGGGATTTTGCCCACCATGGCTCCGCTGCATTCCGCTTGTTGGCCGCCTACTACCTTCGGTTTGACATTAAAGGTCTTCAGCCACAGGCCGAAGTGGGGCCGGTTGCGGAGGAAAGCCTCACACACGATGATGAACGCCGAGATGTTGAGGATGAAATTCGGGGCCAGATCATGGAAGTCCAGCCCATAATAGAACATAAGGCCATAGACGAATGGATGGAGGGGAAACCCCAGTCCGCGGACGAAGTGAGTGAGGAAAACCACCCTTTTCGAAAGGTTCTGGGGTAGGGACGATCTGCCCCATGGCTGGCAGCCGGTGCGCAATATCCGCAGCTAAGTATCCGGCCCCGCGCAGCTTTTTGGTGTCTCCCTCCGTAACGGAGGAGACCATCCACTTGCCTCCCGCTCCGTCCATGTTTAGAGAGGGTTGAGGAGAAGGATGTGCACTTGGGCGCTGAAGCTCGAGTGCGTGAGAATGAATGAGCAAGGAGGAAGAAGGCATGGGTAGAAAAAGGTGAACCCTTATCCCTTTATAAGGGCGGGCGAAAACTATGCGCCCCCACTAGCCTGGTAAAACTCGCTTATCCCCCAAGCGCTGTAATTGATGGCACGGTTGGGTTACCCACGTCTGTATTGATGGGAATCCCGTAATAAGGGGACACGATCTCTGCTTCGACAAGACGTGCCAAGGAAACCGCCTCGCGAAACACGCTGAGGTTGGTTGTGAAAAACAATTCGAATGGTGACCTGGCTGTGGTGTGATGTCACACTGCGGAATGCGTCGGCAGATTAGATTTGTGAAAATATTATTCTCTCTACGGTTGTATGTGGAACTTGTTTTATAGAGCCGGACACGATCCTCGTGTTCAAAATCTTCTATGAAGTATTCGGAGGAGGAACCCGCCTTGCAATGCCGAAGACAATCTGCGCGCCGGACTCATCGTCATTGAAGCCTGGTTCAGGGGCTACTGAGGGAGTCCTGGATTAGGGGGTATCCGGACAGCCGGATTATATCCTTTGGTCGGACTGTTGGACTATGAAGATACAAGATTGAAGACTTCGTCCCGTGTCCGGATGGGACTCTCCTTGGCGTGGAAGGCAAGCTTGGCAGTATGGATATGTAGATCTCCTTCCTTGTAACCGACTCTGTGTAACCCTAGCCCCCTCCAGTGTCTATATAAACCGGAGGGTTTAGTCCATAGGACCAACAACAACAATCATACCATAGGCTAGCTTCTAGGGTTTAGCCTCTTCGATCTCGTGGTAGATCAACTCTTGTACTACTCATGTTATCAAGAACAATCAAGCAGGACGTAGGGTATTACCTCCATCAAGAGGGGCCGAACCTGGGTAAACATCGTGTCCCCTGCCTCTTGTTACCATCCACCTAGACGCACAGTTCGGGACCCCCCTACCCGAGATCCGTCGGTTTTGACACTGACAATGTGCATCCTCGATCTTGGTGTGGATGGCCTCGATCTGGGCCAGGGCAACATCGGCGGCACGGACAACAGCTCGAGCACTCTTGGTGTTTGCAGCCGCTGTCGCAGCAGCTGCTGCAGCCGTCTTGGTTGATGCAGCTGCCCTGTCGGCTGCCGCAGATGCCCTCTTGGTGGATGCAGCCGTGCTTAATGCGGATGTGGTGGCACTATCGGTATAGGCGGCAGCGCTCTCGGCGCAGGTGGCGGTGCTTAGGGAGGGCGCGACCACCATACATGCCCTCACGAAGCGTTTCCACGGCGTCATCTTTTGCAAAAAGGGGTTGCGGGAATGGGGATCGGGATTCATGGATTCGGGGGGTTTCTAGCACTTGAGCAGACGAGCTGGCGAAGCTTGAGGAGGAAGACTTAAATAGACCCACAAATTTTCATCGCAAACGGTTCGTGCAAAACAACCGTGTGTGATGTTGTTGATATTTTTTATTAGCTGTGAAAGACGAATGTGGAATAAAGTGGCAACGGATGGTGTTTTAAATGTACGAGAAAATTTAAAGTACGAATACAACTGTCATTTGATAATTTGGAAAATTCTAGGGGTCATTTGACCTTTAAGACATTTAAGTGATTTTCTAGCCATTTAATGACCGTAATTCAAACTTGAACTACATCTACATGCAACGGCTAACCATAGCGGTTTGAAAAATCATATTTGTATACTTGTGTGTGAGTTAATTCCATGTGCAGTAAATTGAAAGAAATTTTCAAACATATTGGTCTCACGGCTATGACACAAAGCATGGAGTGCCATGGCATTTAAATTCCAAGAAGTTAAAAAAAACATCAGAAACACATGAAACCTTGCTTGATGTAATGTCATGCCACCAAGATGACATGGTAAAAAAATTGGCATGTTTGACGAAAGTTTGGACACACACCCCTCATAAGCCGGAGCAACTCACTAGAAAGATCGTGGTTCAGAGAGGGAACAACGCATGTTTGATGATGAACGGGCGATAGCTTCCCCTTATGGCCTTCAAAAAATTTCTACAGTTAGCGTGCATTAATACAACTGTCATTTGAAAACATGGAAAATTCCTGGGGTCATTTGACCTTTTAAAGACATTTAAGTGATTTTTAGCCATTTAATGACAGTAATTCATATTTGAACTACATATACATGCAATGGCTAACCACAACGGTTTGAAAAATCATATTTGTGTACTAGTGTGCGAGTTAATTCCATGTGCAGTAAATCGGAAGGAATTTTCAAACATATTGGTCTCACGGCTATGACACAAAGCATGGAGTGCCATGGCATCTAAATTCCAAAAAGTTTAAAAAAGATCAGAAACACATGAAACCTTGCTTGATGTAATGTCATGCCACCAAGATGACGTGGTAAAAAAATTGGCATGTTTGACGAAAGCTTGGACACACACCCCTCACAAACAGGAGCAACTCACTAGTAGGCTCGTGATTCTGAGAGGGAACAATGCATGTTTGATGATAAACGGACGATAGCTTCCTCTTATGGCCTTCAAAAAATTTCTACAGTTAACATATACTAATACAACTGTCATTTGAAAAATTGGAAAATTCCAGGGTCATTTGACATGTTAAAGACATTTAAGTGATTTTCTAGCCATTTAATGACCGTAATTCAAATTTGAACTACATCTACATGCAACGGCTAACCACAACGGTTTGGAAAAAAAATCATATTTGCGTACTTGTGTGCGAGTTAATTCCATGTGTGCAGTAAATTGGAAGGAATTTTCAAACATATTGGTCTCACGGCTATGACACAAAGCATGGAGTGCCATGGCATTTAAATCCCAATAAATTAAAAAAAGATCAGAAACACGTGAAACCTTGCTTGACGTAATGTCATGCCAACAAGATGACGTGGTAAAAAAATTGGCGTTTTTGACAAAAGTTTGGACACACACCCGTTACAAACCGGAGCAACTCACTAGAAGGCTCGTGGTTCTGATAGGGAACAATGAATGTTTGATGACGAACAGGAGATAGTTTCCTCTTACGACCTTCAATTTTTTTCTACAGTTAACGTGCACTAATATACAACTGTCATGTGAAAATTTGGAAAATTCTATGGGTCATTTGACCTTTTAAAGACATTTAAGTGATTTTCTAGCCATTTAATGACCATAATTCAAATTTGAACTACATCTACATGCAACGGCTAACCATAACGGTTTGAAAATCATATTTTTGTGTACTTTTGTGCGAGTTAATTCAATGTGCAATAAATTGGAAGGATTTTCAAACATATTGGTGTCACGGCCAAGACACATGCATGGAGTGGCATGCCATTTAAATTCCAAAATTTTTAAATATGATCAGAAACACATGAAACCTTGCTTGATGTAATGTCATGCCACCAACATGATATGGTAAAAAATTGGCATGTTTGACAAAAGTTTGGACACACACCCCGCACAAACGGGAGCAACTCACTAGAAGGCTTGTGGTTCCGAGAGGGAACAATGCATGCTTGATGACGAATCGACGATAGCTTCCTTTTATGGGCTTCAAAAACATTCTACAGTTAACATGCAGTAATACAATTGTCATGTCAAAATTTGGAAAATTTCAGGGGTCATTTGACCTTTTTAAGACATTTAAGTGATTTTCTAGCCATTTAATGACCGTAATCCAAATTTGAACTATGTCTACATGCAGCGGCTAACCATAACAGTTTGGACACATGCATGGAGTGCCATGGCATTTAAATTCCGGGAAAGTTAAAAAAATGATCAGACGATGTAAATATCTTGTGTTCAAAAAAGAAAATGTAAAGATCTGGCAAGACAACCAGGCCCCACACGATTGGCACTCTATTTCGTGCCTGGAGGTTTGGATGGTGAGTGGCGCGGGTTATTAATCAGACACGGTTCTGTATTGGAAACCGTCAGCTATTAAGTTCACACACGGCTTTTGCTGCGGGAATTGTGTGTAATTCAAACTACAGTACTCATAAATTCCGGCGACAGGCGTGTGTACTATTTCCATCGACCTAGATTTCGGCCACCAATAAATACTACCTTGCTCATGTCGTCTCACCTGCATTCTCATCTACATCCTCCCCTCGCTCGCCCTCTCCCTCTCTATCTCTCAAATCTCTGCCATGGCACCATCGACCCGCCCACACACTAACGAGGAGGCACCCCCCTCGAGGATGCTCAATCAAAGAGCAGCGACAAGGAGGACCCCCTACGCGCCGCCGGACGAGGCTCCGCCAGATCCCCTAACTTTGGAGTGGTTTTGGGGCCATTACAATCTTTGTCTGTGGAAGTCGCTGTCGCCGGCTAAGAAAGCCAGGCAAGTGGCGTTCAAGAAGGAGATGGCGGAGGAGGAAGCCAGGTACAGGGTGACCTGTAAAGCCCGTGATGCTGCCTGGAAAAAGGAGGCGGTGGAGCTTTGGGGGCGGGCGCGTCGTCATGCGGAGAAGGTGTATGAAGACGGGTACTTAGCGAGGAAGGTCAAAGGCGTTAGGCGCCTCATCGCTGCGTGGAGGTGAGTCGATAAGCTCCAGCGTGCCACGGATGAGGAGCTCTGGTGGGTGCCCAACAAAATGGCAAGATCTTTCGCGCTCGCCCGCTAGCAAGAGGCAGATCGGTACATCAAGCACTGCAAGGCGGAGGAGGCAGAGTACGGCCTCCGCACTAGGTAGACAGCGTGCACCAGGGAGCTGCTAGCAAGGGTCTGCCGTAATACTACCCCTAGGAGGGATTATTAGTTTTAGTATTGTTCGTTTCCAATTTTATGCATTGTACCTAGTAGTTAAGTATCATCACATATATGTGATGATATTATATATATTCTATGATGAACTAATGAACAAGTAATATATATTATGAATTCCATTTTCTATCTGTTTTCATATAGTAATTTGTATCTAGCTGTTATCATCCACATATACAGAATGGAAAGCATATACACACACATTGAAATAGAACATATAAGAACGGAAAATAGAGTACACACATTGAAACAGAGCAATAAACAGAGCAATATTATGATTGCTGTGAATACATAGCGATGCACGCCGAAACAACTCAACAAAATAAAATGCATCCATGAGACCATGACCAGCAGCCCTTGCCTATGGTAGCTCATGGCTCTGCCTGAACTCATGCAGGCGTTCATCCAAGCGGTCGACGCTCTCGCGGTACATCTGGAGCGCGATCTCAAGCTCCAAGTTGTCTATTTCATCGGAGATCACCAGCTCAAGGATGCGATGGACATGTTCCTCTATTGCGCCCAGGTGGACACCTGGGCGAAGGAGGCAGTCGAGCCTAGTGACCAGTGTATTGGCATCAAGCGGGCCACGGACAAGGCGAACGGCGCAACCCATGTGAATGGCATGGCGGGCGTCTGGTGCAAGTACTGCTCGGCCGGCCTCTGGTGCAAGTACGGAGCATATGGCCTCTGCCCACTCCTGGCAAGGAATGGGGTACAGACGGGACATGTACCCAACTGCGATGCCCTGTCGACAGCAGGCAAGTGTCGATGGATCCGCTCTTGCTTTGAGGCGCGCTGCGCCTCTCGCTCTACGGCGCTCCAATGGTCTCACTGTGTGACGAGCCGCAGCATATCAGCGCGGACGCGCCTAGCTTGCTTTGTGGCGCGCCATCGATCATGTTGTGCGGTGAGTTGCAGCCTCTCGGTGCTAACATGCCTATCTTGAACTGCAGTGCTGAAGCCCCATGCACCAAGGGTCTTCTCAACCCTGGCAATGACGCGCATCACAGCGTCATCCATCACGTTGCCAGGGAGTGCCAAGCCTCGACGGTCCGTGGCGCCTTCTCGTTTTCCTCGTCGAGGAGGTTGATGGCAGAGGCAACGCTTTGGTGGGTTGGCATGCTTGGAAAGGGTGGATGTGCTACAGGTTGTGCTTGTTGCCTCCGTGCGTCGCGCGCCGCCTAGGTTTATGCACAATATCGCTGGGTAGCGGCGGGAAACCGGTGAGAAAATGTCGGGAAACGGTGGCGTGTTCATAAAACACCATCAATTAATGGAAACTTAGCATAGAAGGAACATCGAGCTAGCATGACGCGTGTGGGCACATTTCTCGCCCAAGGCTATGATCCACATACTTGTGTGCCCAAAAGAGCACACTATTCACAGTAAAGAATATTGCTCCGTATGTCGTATATTGCACACACCTTGATCTGGCTAACCGTTTCTTTTGTGTTGCCTAATCACAAACAGTTCATCCAAGTGAACTATATGTCGTATATCGCACACACCTTCATCTGGCTGCCCATTTTTGTTGTTCCGCCTCATCACAAACAGTTTATCAGAGTGAACTGTATGTCGTATATCGCACAAGCCTTCATTTGGCTACCCATTTCTGTTGTTCTGCCTCATCACAAACATTTCATTGAACTGAATGGTATGCCCCACATCACACAAGTAACTAAAATCTGAACCGTGTTTGATGTCTTCGCCATCGCAAATGTTTTGCATATTTTTTGACGGTTTTTTTACACCCCCGTTTGCGATTAATGCATCACACACAGTTTCTGTAACATCTCAAATTTTCAATTTGGAATGTTATACATAGATCATCCATGCATATCATGATTTATTGCATTTCCATTCCACAATCCTCGAAATCCTAAGCAACTCAAGGACCCATGGAGAGAGTTGGGGATTTTCCTCTTTTCATATTTGATTTTTATCAAATAATGAAACGAGGATTTTGATTTTAATAATTTTTCTCTCCGAAATATTTCATATTAATCAAATGAGTGGAGATAATATGACTTCTTCGAAATAATTGAAATATTGGAGGAAAAATATTAAAATCATTTATAGGATTTTAATTGATTTTGTTTGGATTTTATTTGCATTAGAAAAATTGCACGTTTTCAAAACAGCATTTTAGGGCCAAGAAAATGTTCAACTCGTCCTAAATATTTTATTTGGACGGTGAAAATTTGTTTTGGCATTTTTAGATTTTTATTTATTTTTCTAGGATTTTTCTTCTGTCGGCGGATTTTAAAAAAATATATATATCTCCCGCCCGACTGGGCCTAAGGCCCAGCCGAGCCAGGCCGGCCCGAGCCGCTGCCGCCGACCCGGGCTCCAAGTCCGATACGGACTCCCCGCCGCCGCCGCTGCCTTGCCCCCTCCCCCAAGCAGCCGCCCCCTCCCCTTTAAATACCGACCCCCCCCCCTTGGAGCCCAAGTCGCCGCCGCCCGCAACCCCTCGCCCCGCCGCCTGCGCTGCCGCCAGGAGCCGCCGCCGCCTCCCGCCGTCGCCGCCGCAGCCCCGCCACCCCACGCCGCCTCGCCGGAGCCCCGCCCGAGCCGAGCCAAGGTAGCCGCCGCACCCCCGGTTTTCTAAAGAAAAACCGTGCGGGTTTTTTTAGAAACCCTAATTTTCGTTTTTTTTCTTCTAAATAGATCGGTTTTTCTCCGGTTTATTTATTTAGCGAGCGTTCGCTCGTTCGTTCGTTTTAACGAACGCGCTCTTGGTTTAGACCCAGATAAAGAACGTTCGTTCGTTAATCTGTTCGTCATTTTTCTTTTTCTCAGTTTTATTCCGCGATTTTTTTATCGCAATTTCGGATCCGATCTTAATTTCTGTTTTTCTTCTCGCTCGTTTATCGGAATCAGGCAATTCAAGCGCCTGGAGTTTTGTCTCGAAACCCTCTTTCCGTTTAATCAACTCAAACAAGTTTTTGTTACTGTAAAATTTGGCCTAGTTTCAGATTAGTAAACGAAGCTTCTTTCTTTTGCCGTTTGACTTTCGTTGCTTCGTTTGATTTGATTCTTTTTGCGTACAGGAGTTCTTAAATTGAACTTTCTGGTCAACCTCTCTTATTTGAGTTTTATTTGTGCATCATTGCTTGCTACTTATGTATGTTATTGTTTGCTTGCGATAGAATTCCTAAAGTGCGAAGCATGTTACTAGGAGTCTCTAGGATTCGCGGATCGTCAGCAAGGCAAGTAACACTTTGATCATATCCCATTATTACCCAGTTTTTATGCATTAGATCCAATCCTCAAACATTGCATGATTAGGATGTCATTAACTTGTGGGTCGGGAAGTAGTTGCTGAGGTAGAACCTATTGCCCTGTTATATTCAAACCCTTGGGAGTTACTTCTACGTATTCCTTATATTGCTATGCTGTGCTCGTAGATGTGGTTTGGGTTTGAGTGAAATTCATGACAGATGTGAGATTGTTAATTAATGGTTCAACTCAACTTAATCAAACAACTGGGTGGACTGAGGCACCTAGGGAACCCAGTGTTGTTTGTATTTTTTTGGAAATCCCGGGGTACCCGTGTGATCTTCCTATGGACCGCCACCCAGGCTCAAAGGGAACTGGGATGATTCATGCTAGAAACTTCCGTGTGCAGCCACAAGCTATTATGGGCTCTAGCATAGTTGAGTAAGTTACGTGAAGCTCTTGAAGAGGTAGATCAGCAGGTAGTGGGTTTTTGGTAGGTTTGGTATGGTCTACCCGGAGTAGAGAGTTAACGTTTCTGAAAGACTATGTCTCGGTCATCCGTTTTCTCAAACACCATGTAGTGCGAGAAATCCAACGGAGGCGATCGAGTCTTGTGGGGAAAAGTGCACAAACCTCTGCAGAGTGTACAATCTAATCATGGTTAGCCGTGTCCCCGGTTATGGACAATTCTTGAGTATCTAGTACTTGGGTTATCACATGTATCTCACCATGTTTAATTAATACTGTTGGGTTGTTAATCACTTTAATTGGGATTGAGTTGGGGTTACCTTCTCAATGATGTTTCAACCACCATGATAGTTAAATTAAAATCTATTCCTTTGTTGTAGGAAAAAATTGGCTTTTCGCAAAAACTTTAACCCTAGAGCTTTCCACCAGCCATATATGCATGTAGTGATAGCATTATTATGTTTCTGCTCTACTGTGTTATATTGCCAGCATATTCCATGTGCTAACCCATTTTCGGGCTGCAACGTATTATGTTGCAGACTTTTCAGATGAGGAGTAAGGTTCATTAGGTCGTTTCCGTGCAGCTCAGCTATGCCGATGGAGTTGATGGACTCACTTTATCTTCCAAGCCTTCCGCTATTATCGCATTAGATGGCCTTAAGCCATATTCGTGTAATAAGTTCTCTTCGGAGACATTCGATGTAATAAGTGTGTGATTGCTACTCTGTTATAAATCCTTCGAGTACTGTGTGTGTCAGCATTACCGATCCAGGGATGACACTGAAGCACAGAGACTAGACCATCTGAGGTCGGGTCGCTACAAGATGGTATCAGAGCACACGCTGAGTGTAGGACACGACCACTAAGATAAACCCTAGGTCATACTTCTCTTCTCATTTCTGACTCCTCTCCATTTTCTACTCTTTAGGATGATGGAGATGAAAAACAAGTTTACACAACCGGATGAATACACACCTTTTGGACGCCACTTGAAGGAAGTTACTAGGTACTTGAACATTGGAATACCAAGCTTCACCGGGACGTACAACGCCACTTTAACTGAAGAGGAGCGCTGGATGATTCAAGTACAAGTTCCAGGAAGGACGTTCTCGCCAACCTCTAAACCCATAGAATTTTCCTTTGATGCACCAACCTGGAGTTTAGGAAAGAGTATGGCAGCCCACATCACCATGGGACGCATTGGAGAAGTTTACAACAGGGTGCTTAAGGACACTATTTACCAAATATGCGGGCGCCAAAACGAGCAATGGGAAGTAATCAGCACTAAGAAAGATAGATCCATTGCAGCTTTCATCCAGGAGTTAAACCAGCACATTCGACGTCAGGAGAACCAGATGTGTGCGGACATGATGGATTTGAAGAAGGCGAAGACTAGGATTATCGAGCTGGAGGAAGAACTCAATTTTACCTGCGATGGATATGAGGAGGAAATCAAGACCCTACTGGAGAAGAATGACGACCTAGTCAAGAAGATCGGAGTATTCATGGGAGGACCAGCACCAATAGAAGAAGAAGAAGAAGAACCCAAGGAAATACGCCCCGAGGACTACATCATCATCGACGACAACGATTCGGATCCTAGTGATGATGACTTTGAAGACGAAGCTGGAGCAGACATCATGGAGTCTTCCACCGATCAAAATTTCTAGATGACCACCAACTATTAGTAGTATTTCCCCCATGTATATAGTAGTAGTGAGCACTTTTGCGATAGTTCTAGACCATTTGTATGCCCTTGCTTGATTGATTGAGTGAAATGATTGTGTTTGTCTCATGTGCATATGGGTAGTGCCTTCTCATTAGACCCCTTTCTATTCTAAATCTCTTCCATCTAAACCCATCAGATGCCTCCGAGACATGATACCGGTTTTGCCTTCCTGCTGGAGCTCACCCAGTTGATCAAGCAGAAGAATGCCTTGATGCAATTGCTAGTTCAGAACCAGGGCAACAACAACAACAACAACCCACCACCAGTGGACAACCTAGCCCGTTTCCTAAGGTTACAGGCGCCGGTATTTTCCAGTAGCACCGAGCCTATAGTTGCTGATGATTGGCTACGCTGTATTGGAAGGGAGTTGACCACCGCAGGTTGCACAGATGCTGAGAGGGTGCGCTTTGCCGCACATCAATTGGATGGACCAGCAGCCTCATGGTGGGAGAATTACACAACCACTTTTCCTATAGCCAATGTCACTTGGGACCAGTTTCAGCAAGCTTTCCACACCGCCCTTGTCTCAACTGGAGCTATGCAGATGAAGAAGCGGGAGTTTCGCAACCTACGCCAGGGGAACCATACCGTGGCTTAGTACGTGGATGAGTTTAGCAAGTTATCATGCTATGCCCCTGATGATGTGGCCACAGATGCCGCGAAGCAGCAGAAGTTTATGGAAGGGCTAAATGATGAGATGAGCATGCAGTTGATGGTAGCAACCTTCGACAACTACTAGGAGTTGGTAGATAAGGCTCTTATGATTGAAGGGAAACAGCAGCACATTGAGACCCACAAGAGAAAGTATGGACAAGGGAAGTATAACTCAGGAGCTCAGCAGAAGCCTCACCTAACCCCGAACTCGGGAGGACTTCTTCATAACCATGGAGGTCACAACAACACTGGAGGAGGATCACATAACCACAGTGGTGCTAAGAATGGGAATGGGAACGGAGCTAACAACAATCAGAACCGCTCCAACCCGTCCACTCCCGCCAAAAGAGACTTAAGTCAGGTTACCTGTTTTAAGTGCGGGAAGACAGGGCACTATGCCAATGATTGCCCCGAAGGAAGGAATGGAAACGGAAATGGAAGCGCTAGGAAGAAGCCCAATCCATTCAACAAAGGACAAGTGAACCACGTTAACGTGGAGGAGGTTGAAGAGCAGCCGGACGTGGTAATAGGTAAGTTTTTGGTTAAGTCATTTACCGTTCTTGTTCTTTTCGATACTGGTGCATCGCATTCATACATATCAAGGGGATTCGTGGATAAGTTTAAACTACCAACCCAAACCCTTAGGACCCCTCTTTTAGTGAGTTCACCCGGAGCAGAATATATGGCTAGCCGATGGTGTGACCAGATACCCTTAACCATTGGCACACATGTGTTTCCGTTCGACCTAATTATCTTGGAGTCGCAAGGATTGGATGTGATATTGGGTATGGACTGGATGTCAAAGTATGGATGAAGCATTGAATGTGCGAGTAAGTCGATTTATCTCACCACCCCGGAGGGAAAAAGGATTAAGTATGTGTCTAGGCATGTGCCAAAAAGGAGCCAAGTGAATTCCCTTACGGGAGTTGTTCAGGAGGAAGTGCCAGTAGTAAAGGATTACCCGGGTGTTTTCCCAGAGGAGTTACCAGGCATGCCGCCGGACAGAGACATTGAGTTTTTGATAGAGCTGTTGCCAGTACAGGACCAATATCCAAGAGACCCTATCGGATGCCCGCAAATGATCTGGAAGAAATTAAGAAACAGATCAAGGAGTTATTGGAGAAAGGATACATCCGAAGAAGTTCATCACCTTGGGGAGCTCCAGTACTTTTGGTTGAGAAGAAAGATAAATCCCCAAGGATGGTTGTTGATTATCGAGCCTTGAATGAAGTGACGATAAAGAACAAGTACCCACTGCCGATGATCAACGATCTGTTTGATCAGTTGCGAGGAGCTAAAGTGTTCTCAAAGATCTATTTACGATCAGGGTATCATCAGTTGAAGATACGAGAGAAGGACATACCAAAGACGACATTCACAACGCGATATGGATTATACAAGTACACGGTCATGTCGTTTGGACTGACTAACGCCCCTGCCTATTTCATGAGTATGATGAACAAGGTGTTCATGGAATATTTGGACAAGTTTGTTATGGTGTTTATTGATGATATCATGGTATACTCGAAGAATGAGGAGGAGCACAAGGAGCATTTGCGTTTAGTTCTCGAGAAGATCAGGGAACACCAGTTGTATGCTAAGTTTAGCAAATGCGAGTTTTGGCTAAAGGAAGTCGGATTCCTTGGACATATCATATCAGGAGAAGGTATAGCAGTAGACCCCAGCAAGGTTCAGTCAGTCACTGAATGGTTGGCACCCACCTCAGTTAGCGAGATGCGCAGTTTTCTTGGACTCGCAGGATACTACCGGAGATTCATTGAGAATTTTTCCAAGATTGTGAAACCAATGACTGAACTGTTGAAGAAGGATACCAAGTTTAAATGGACAGAAGATTGTGAAGCAAGTTTCCAGGAGTTGAAGAAACGTTTGACTACAGCCCCAGTGCTAGTACTGCCAGATATACATAAGGAGTTCCAAGTGTATTGCGACGCCTCTTGCTTAGGACTTGGATGTGTGCTTATGCAGGACGGAAGAGTTGTTTCGTATGCCTCATGACAACTAAAACCTCATGAGTTGAATTATGCTACGCATGATTTGGAGCTAGCAGTCGTAGTGCATGCGTTGTAGACTTGGAGACATTACCTTATTGGAAACCGTTGTGAGGTGTACACAGATCACAAGAGTTTGAAGTACATCTTCACCCAGAAGGAGCTGAACCTTAGGCAGAGGAGATGGTTGGAGCTTATAAAGGATTATGACATGAAGCTACACTATCACCCAGGAAAGGTCAATGTCGTAGCAGACGCATTGAGTCGGAAGAGTTATGCTAATATCCTTGAAAGTAAAGGACTGCCGAAGGAATTAGCAAAGGACATCATGGAACTTCAATTAGATATTGTACCCAGAAGGTTCATTGCCACAATGGCGGTTCAGTCGACATTGCTGGACAAGATTCGGGAAGCTCAGAAAGATGATAAAGAGATTGCCGAGATAAAGGAGAAGATGGGCAAAGGAAAGGCCAAAGGTTTTCGTGAGGATGAGCACGATACCCTATGGTTTGAGGACCGCATTTATGTGCCCAACAATCAGGAGATCAGAAAGTTAATACTTCAAGAGGCGCATGACTCACCATACTCGATACACCCCGGAAACACCAAGATGTATTTGGATTTAAAGGAAGTGTTTCTGGTGGACTGGTATGAAGAAGGATATTGCCAAGTATGTAGCCGTATGTGATGTATGTCAGAGAGTTAAGGCAGAACATCAGAAGCCAGCAGGACTGTTACAGCCTATGCCGATAACCGAATGGAAGTGGGATAAACTTGGCATGGACTTTATTACCGAATTACCCAGGACTAAAGAAGGATATGATTCCATATGGGTAGTAGTTGATCGTTTGACCAAAGTAGCTCACTTCATCCCAGTGAAAACCACCTATACAAGTGCAAAGTTGGCCAAGATCTATATGTCCAGGATCGTATGTCTGCATGGAGTTCCGAGGACCATCGTATCGGATCGAGGAACACAGTTTACTTCAAAGTTTTGGCATCAGTTACACCAGACTCTGGGAACGAGATTGGAGTTCAGTACAGCGTTTCACCCGCAGACAGACGGACAAACTGAGAGAGTCAATCAAATTTTGGAGGACATGTTGAGAGCCTGTGCGCTAGATTATGGATCTAGTTGGGATGACGATTTGCCGTATGCAGAGTTCTCATACAACAATAGCTACCAAGCCAGTTTGAAGATGGCACCGTTTGAAGCCCTGTATGGACGCAGGTGCAGAACACCGTTGATGTGGGATGAGGTAGGAGACCGACAGTTGTTTGGACCAGACCTGATTAAAGAATCTGAGGAGAAGGTAAAATTGATCCGAGACCGACTGAAGATTGCTCAGTCCAGGCAGAAGAGTTATGCAGACTCAAAATGCAAGGACGTAAACTACGAAATTGGAGATAGAGCATATCTGCGAGTATCGCCCTTGCGAGGAGTGAAACGTTTTGGAGTTAAAGGAAAGTTAGCCCCGAGATTTGTAGGACCGTATCGCATTTTGGAACGGATGGGAGAAGTTGCCTACAAGTTGGAGTTACCTGAGGGATTGTCATGAGTCCACGATGTGTTCCACGTTTCACAGCTGAAGAAGTGCCATGCTGAGATGGCTGATATACCATTAAGAGATACAGTACCCCTGGAGGCGATTCAGTTGGACAGTGATTTGACTTACGAGGAGAAGCCAGTTAAGATTCTTGAGTTTGCCAGCAGAGTCACCCGCAGTAAGGTTATCAAGTTTTGCAAGGTTCAGTGGAGCCACCATACCGAGGATGAAGCCACCTGGGAACGAGTGGATGATCTCCGCAAGGACCACCCATACCTATTTTCTATCCAACCCGAATCTCGAGGGCGAGATTCATCTTAAGGGGGGTAGGTTTGTAACATCCCAAATCTTCAATTTGGAATGTTATACATAGATCATCCATGCATATCATGATTTATTGCATTTCCGTTCCGCAATCCTCAAAATCCTAAGCAACTCAAGGACCCATGGAGAGAGTTGGGGATTTTCCTGTTTTCATATTTGATTTTTATCAAATAATGAAATGAGGATTTTGATTTTAATAATTTTTCTCTCCAAAATATTTCATATTAATCAAATGAGTGGAGATAATATGACTTCTCCGAAATAATTGAAATATTGGAGGAAAAATATTAAAATCATTTATTGGATTTTATTTGATTTTATTCGGATTTATTTATATTAGAAAAATTGCACGTTTTCAAAACTGCATTTTAGGGCCAAGAAAATGTTCAACTCGTCCTAAATATTTTATTTGGACGGTGAAAATTTGTTTTCGCATTTTTATATTTTTATTTATTTTTCTAGGATTTTTCTTTTGTCGGCGGAATTATTTAAAAAAAACATATCTCCCGCCCGACTGGGCCTAAGGCCCAGCCGAGCCAGGCCGGCCCGAGCCGCCGCCGCCTCCTGAGCGCGCGCCGCCGCCGACCC